>NC_143133.1:104268917-104420432 GCF_059928025.1 Delphinapterus leucas
CCCCTCTCCTGGCTGTGATTCCCAAAGTTAAGAGAGTAGCCAGCAGAGCTGGATAGAAAGCAAGTGTGGAATGGTAGTGGATTTCCCATGTTATTTGTTGACATCAAATTTAATCACATTTATTTTTGTAAGTTTTTTTCAACTTTTTTATTTTAAAATGATTTAAAACAGCACAAGGTATACCCCATATACCGTTCACCCTGAATCATCAGTTGTTTATTTTATTCCATTTGCTTTGTTATTCTCTTTCTCCAGATAGATGGATAGACAGATGGATAGATGATAAAGATAGGTAATAAATCGATAGATAACAGATAAAGATATGTATGTAAATGTATGTGTGCACATATGTGTGTTTATATTTTTATATGTGCAGACATATATGTATATACATTTTTTTAAATCATTTGAGAGTAACTTGAAGACATCATATGCCTTTACCGCTTAATGCTTCAGTGCAGTTATCAAAATAAGGATATTTAATTTGCGTGAAAATTATCAGCACAGGCCACTTTCAAAGTTTGTCAAAGGTCCCCAAATGAACTTTACAGGGAACTGTTTGCTGCTCCAGGATTCATGCCAGAAACACACATTGCATTTGGTGGTCACGTTTCTCAGTCTCCTTCAGTTGGGAACATTTCCCCAGCCTTTGTTTTTGTTGACCTGTTCACTTTTGAAGATTACAGGCCAGTTATTTTATAGAATAATCCTCAGTTTGGGTTTGACTAATGTTTCCTTATGATCAGATTCAGATTAGGAATTTTTGGTAGAAACATCACAGAGCCATGCTGTGCCCTCCGCAGGGCTCAGATTAGGGGGCTTGTGCTCTGAGCTGGTTCATTATTGGTGATATTGACCTCCATCACTTGGATAAGGTGGTGTTCACAGGATTTCTCCACTGTAAAGTAACTCTCTTTTCCTATGTAATCAATAAGCAATTTGTGGGGAGACCCTCTAAGATCATGAAAACATCCTGTTCCTTATCAAACTTTCACCCACTAGTTTTAGCATGTGGTTGATTTTCTAAGTTCATCATTCCTTCTGTATTTGTTACATGGCATTCTATTTTATTGTTTGATTCTTTTTGATTTTATGATTATTAGTTAACATGTATTTTCTTCTATTTATTTTTCTACTTGTGTCAGTATGAACTCGTAGATTTTTATTTTGTTTGGTGTGTTATAATCCATTACTATCATATTTATTATTATGCTTAAATTGACCCGGATGGACCAGTATGAGCCCTTCCAAGCTGGCTCCTCTGTGCTTTTGATATGTCTCCATTAATCTTTGAGCACTTCCTTACTTTCTAGCAAAATAAGAGGTTCATAAGCACTTTTAGCAAAATAGTTACCTGTTCACACTAGGTATAGCCACCAAAAAAATATTGGAGTCAGCCTCCCCTTTGCATGCCCTTGTCCTGGAAGGTTCGTGGAAAGAAGGGAAGGGGTTATACCAGGCAAGGAGGCTTACTCTGGAGCCTTGTGTCCTCCAAGGCTATAGAGAAGCATTTGGTGGCAGAAGCCTCTGTGTGGGCTTAGGCATTGGGGCCTCTGAGTAGAAGGAACATGTGCTTATTCCGTGTATTTCTTATTCATCGTAAGCATCTTTGAATGTCCTTTATCATAGTCTTGTGACAATTTATCTGCTCTTGTTATGCAGGAGGGACGCCGAAGAGAAAAAATAATGAGGTTCAAAAAGGATCAAGGATCTTAGATATACAGTGTCCGTGCCTCGGCCACCAGTAAGCACAGAGCGTATTTATATCAGTCGCCTCTGCACCAGGAGACAAGAGTAAGAGGCAGCAGCACAGAACGTGGAGGGTGGACTCCACACTGCTTCAGGGTGGACTGCACGTGTGGCCGCAGCCACTTCTCAGTTGGCCCACAAGTGTATCGGGATGGGGAAGATGCAAATTGTGAAGGAAATTTGAAGGGAAGTTTATATTTCATGTTTAAACCTAAATTCCCATTCCCTTCTCACAAAGGGTTAAGATGGTTAAATAATTCTCCACTTATAAAAAAGAATGTTAAAAGATTTAACCTCTAATCCCTTTTCAGATCTTAAAAGAAGATTAATGGTATGAGTGGAGGATCTAATTCTGTTGCATATCTTGTCTTAAGATCACGTTTTTTCCCTGGAAGATACATGATTACAGTGTGTTAATCATAATACAGACAAATTACGTCCTCTCTTATTTGGAGGCAACAGCATAACTGGGAGTTGGGTTCTGGAAAGTTGAGGGCTCCATAATGCTTAGTGGATAGAAAAGGGAGTAGTAAGTTAGTCCCAGACTCAGCTAAAAAATCAAAATTCTGTGAAACTGTAGACAAATTGCTGCAGGGACTTTTCATAGATGGCCTTACATCTGTGTTTGCCAGATATGGACCTTACCCCTGAAAGTGGGAAAACACAATATGCCAAATCGACACACATGATGACAGACTTGAAAGAGAAATAAATTATCCTCATAATAGCCTTGATTTAGTCTTTTGGGCATGGTTAGACCGAGCACATGAAGTAAGGCCAAAACATGTCCTCACATACCTCATAACAAAGTAAGCCCTTTTATTTCTGCAATAAACATTAATGTTATGGTTTGGTTAGGCACTGTCACCCTCACCTCTCCACTTAGAGAAGAATTTCCCCTCAGCTGAAATCCAGAGAAGGATGGAAGGTGTGGGGAGAAGCAAGAGGCCACAAGCACCAAGTGGTCCAAACGCACCACATATTACCTTATGTTATTTGGAAATGTGGTGACTTTAAAAGCAATTTAGAAATAAATGTGTTAGCGTGTGGAAAGTCAGCCTCAACGGAATGGATAAGGGGGTCTCTTGGCACACAAAAGGTGTCTGATAAAGTGTGTTCCAGACCAAAGCTCCAAATTAAGTATTTGAGAATGTCATCCAAAAGAAAGCGGGGCGGTGGGGGGGGCGGGAAGCCAAATAGTTGGCAAAAACACAGCTGAATCGTGAAACTGTACACCAGACTGCCAAGTCTCAAAGAATACTCTTAGGTACAATTTACTCAACCAACTAAATAAGAGGTAGCCATAAATTACAGATGAATGCAGATGGTGGTGGACTCCAGGGTCACCTCCAAGCCTGTTAAAACTTTAAACACTCTGGTGCCTGATAGCCTGAAAGGTTGAAAACAGTGCTTAGTGCTGTGGTGGATTGCTTAAAGAGACTCTGTGTGTCTTGCTGTGTGTGTGTGTGTGTGTGTGTGTGTGTGTGTGTGAGAGAGAGAGAGAGAGAGAGAGAGAGAGAGAGAGAGAGAAAGAGAGACAGACAGATAAGACAGATACACAGAGGTCTATTGCTAGGCACCCATTCTACCCTGCTGGTCCTGCTTAGTACCACAGAAAATAAAAGAAAATGCCTGCAGAAACAACCACACGATTCCAATGGAAACTGAAAACAGGTCCAAGAACAAAAGTGCCAACAGAGCTGTGGCAGTCACAGAGCCTTCCCTGAGTTTTAGCAACAGAATGCTTGCATCCGGGGCTTACTTTAAACACAGTTCCGTTAAGATAATGCTCGAGGGAAAGCAAGCATGAATGTCAGGTAAGGAAAGCAGCCCCCCACACTTCCACCCCAAGGAGATGAGGCTCCGGGGCAGGCGGACAGGCGGTTGCAGGTTCTGCAGCTGTTGTGGGTTTCCTCAGACTCCGGGGCACAGCTCTCAGGTCTGGAATGGGTCTATTTGCCTCGGAAGGGCAAGGATAATTTGGACCCCTACATTTGCTGTGCTCTGCAGTTTGCAGAAGGCTAGCACATATGTTGAAACCTTTAAAGATCCAACTCTTCTAAAATGTGGCATATCTTTTAGTCTGAAATATGTGCTTTAGGGAACTCAAAGTGTAATTCCTAAAATACTGCCTAAAATTTTATGCGGTGGTGAAATGATGGGATCTTACTCAGTTGTCTCGAGATGACCAGAGAGGAAGATGGTCAAGGAGCAGACAATGCAAATCATTAACTGCCTTGACAATAAGCGCCATCCATGTATCACCAACTTCCCCAAACTCCCTCCTTTCACAAGTCTAGGCTGGGACTCTACATAGCCAGATTCTGTCTTCCCAACGCTGACAACTAAAAATATAAATAATCCAGTAACAAAGATATACAAGGCAGACTGATAAACGGTTCTGAACACAGCATAAATGATATGTATTTAATCTCATGACAAAAAGCACAGACCTGGGAGTTGGACAGACTCCCAATTGTATCACTTACTGTACTGATGACCTTGGGAAAATTACCTAACTTCTCTGTGTCCCAGTTATCACATCTGTAAAATGGGAAAATCATAAAAGTACCTATGGGGCTTCCCTGGTGGCGCAGTGGTTGAGAGTCCGCCTGCCGACGCAGGGGACACGAGTTCGTGACCCGGTCCAGGAAGATCCCACATGCCATGGAGCGGCTGGGCCCATGAGCCATGGCCGCTGAGCCTGCGCGTCCGGAGCCTGTGTTCCACTACGGGAGAGGCCACAACACTGAGAGGGCCACGTACCGCAAAAAAAAAAAAAAGCACCTATGGGTATTTGGGTTTACCAGGGAAGCAGAACTAATATATTTTTTTCTATATATAGAAAGAGGTATTAAGGAATTGGCTTATGCAATTAGGGAGGCTGGCAAGTCCAAAATCTGCAGGGTGGTTTAGCAGGGTGGAGACTCAAGGGAGAGTTGATGTTGCGGTTGATGACTGAAGGTCATCTGTTAGCAGAATTCCCTCCTGCTTGAGGGAGGTCAGACTTTTGTTCTATTCAGACCTTCAGCTGACTGGATGAGGCCCACCCACACTGTAGAAGGCAATCTGTTTTACTCAAAGTCTACCAATTTAAATGTTAATCTCATCCAAAAATATCCTCACAAAAACCTTTAGAATGATGTCTGAGCACATATCTGGGCACCCTGGCCTGGCCAAATCGACACATAAAGTTAACCATCACACCACCTCAAAGGATTTTTGCCAGAATTAAATCAGTTGGTTTATGTAAAGTGCTTTGGACTGTGATAGGCACCTAATAAGTGTTATACGTGTTAGCGATTGCTATTATTATTACTATTATTATTAGCATTCTTATTAGGTAAAGAGTAATGAGAGGCAGAGGAGCCACTTTGAGGATGGCTTTCCAGGAGAGAGACTCCTTCTTCTCCCAAGCATTTGGGAAAGGCCTCGCAAAGAAACTGGAAATTTCTGGAAGTGTGGGAATAAGGAAAGAGTGGCTGGAAGGCAATGAGACTAGGTGTGGCTTGGGGGAAATCTGACTGGGAGCACAGGGGGCTGTGTGGGGAGAAGAGGAAAGGGGTAGCCTTTGGAATAAAAGGCGAAAACCTCAGGCTTCCTTGCAGAGCCCAGGAAGCCTCTCTAAAACCTTGGGGTGGGGTAGAATGAACTGACGGAGGGGGGCTTAAGATAACTTTGGCAGAAAATTTGAAGGAAGGGCTGAGCAGGAGGTAAGACCTTCCAAGAAGAAGAGCTGGCCACACTCCTAGTAGTGAACAAGGAATGGCCATTTTGTCCACTGCCCCTAAGGACTACAGGAAGGGAGGGGGAAGGTGTATAATAGAGTTGAAAATACGATAGGTTTTCTTGCTGAGGATGTTGAAAACTGCCTGCAGGTAAATCCCCATATGGGGGAAGCTTGGCCCAGGGGGAGAGTGGCAGAAAATTCAGCAACTCCTTTTGACAAGTGTCATTTTCATTCAGTCTTTTCCCTAACTATGCAGCTTATTTCTCACTTTAAATAAGCCTACCCTTCTGAACTTATACCATTAATAAAATAATTTATTTATTCTGCTCAGTCGAAAGGTTCAAACATAACACTGCATATTAGACAGTGACAAATTGTGTCATTGTAGCCTAACTCCAGTAGACATCCATAATCCAAAAGAAAATGAGAGGAAGAATGTTAAGTTATGGGATCAGGGAACCAGTAAATCCTCATGCATGGGAGGTTAAGAAGGGGTGGGGTGGGGGGAGCATTTAGAACCAGGAACTAAGAATGGGCTGCAAAACCATTGGTTATTCAAGACCATGGACATCACTCCATGGACATCACTTCAACCCCTTGTTTCTGCAGTATTTTGATTCAACTGAAGACCTTTTCACTTGCGAAAACTACACACATTTTAAAATTGGTTTCAGTGAAGAAATCAAATTCCTCTTACATAAATAAATTTTATAGTTAACTTTGCTTGAATCCATCTTTTCCATCCATCATATCCCCTCAACATCTTAGTGGTGGAAAGGAATGAAACCTGATCTGAGGCTTTCCAAGATGCCTGAATAAGCGGATGGCAAATGAAAGCACAGATACCTGGAATCCCAGATGTCAGTGTCTTGACACAACAGTGGCTAGCATCCTCTGGCCTCTGCCTAAACTACCTTGAAAATTCTTATGTGCCCAAGGCTAGAAGTCCAGGAGGCAAAGCCATAGGGATAAAGATAGCCACATCTTCTCTTTCCATCTTTCCTGAAAAAAAATAGAACAAGGTCAAGTTTACTTCTATCCAATATGTGCTTGCAAGCATCTATTATTGAAAGACTAGATGTTGTGTGTAGGACCTAACCACTAAATACCTCCAACGGGCTCGCCACTTTTAATCCACTAACTCAAGAGGAAACAAGACAATTTTCTTAAAGAAACTTGATATAAAGATAATAGACTCCCTCCCAAATGGTTAAGTCATAAAGCATATATAGGTAGTTGCACTAACAGGTAGCAGAGATGGCATGTGTGATAGGATTTCTGTAGATAAGGAGCTTGGTGAGTGTTGAGGGCCTTCAGAGCTGAGTAAAGATGTAGGTCTACAGCTGGTTTCTAAGGATGGGTGGGATTTGAACTAGTAGCAAGGAAGTGGTACTCAGTCTTGGTGAAGAAAGGGCAGTAACAGAGGACTGGATAACAACAGTGAGCATGGTGGCACCTTCAGGACCCACAGGAGATGAGTCTGCAATAGATGGCAAGGGTGGAGAGGTCACAGGGTCACACTGCATCAGCTTGCTCTCTGGGGAACCCATACTTGCTTTCTTCCCCTGCCAAGATCTGAGTCCAGCTGAATCACTGTGCTGACTTAGAAGAACTAGCCCAGTGACCAGCATATAATAGGTGCTCAATAATTGTTTACTGAATGAATGGCCCATCTGCTTTGCTGACATCTGTTTCTTCAGTCACAGGAACCAATTCCACAGACATTCTGACAATGGACATGATAAAGGGAAGCGTCACTTGCCCAAGGTCACACAGCTAATAAACAATAGAGTTGAGATGAATCCAGAGTGTAGCCTCAGAGCCCACCTGCTTAAGCGATATGCGATATTGTCTCTTCACTTTTCCCAAGCCCAGCGAGGTTAGGTGGTTCTCCCAAGATCACAGAGCTAGCTAGCAGCAGAGCTTCAACTAGAGTCTAGATTTTTGTCTTCCTTCTTCGCTGCTCTGTCTCTCCCCAGCCTCTTCCCCTTGTCTTTATCTCCTCTTCTCTGCCTGTTCCCCTGCCCCTATCCAGGACTCCATGTTAGAATCCTGGGTGTGTTCTAGTTCCAGGGGGCTGCATTTCTAAGATACTTTATAACCCTTTCCTTCCCTACTAAAAAATGGCAGTGGCACAGATCTGATGCTGACTGAATTAAGCTCCATCATCCTACCAGCTATCTCCAGGTTCACCACTTGCTTTTGCTATTTGTGCATTTTTATAAATTTTTTAAGCTTTCCAAGGGATTCTGATGGATAGTCGGAATGGAAAACTCTGCCCAAAAGGAAGTTAAACATGATGAATAAAAGCTGGTCTATCTGCTCCTCCTGTGAAGAGACTGTTCCCACACCACCAACTGTGAGAGATCCGACCCGTCTTTATTCTGGGCCAGGGTGGTTCTCCACAGAGCCCCCAGTTCCCATTCTGCGGCTGCGGAGGCGCCCCCATCGGGAGGAGTCAGGTCTGCGGCCGGCAGGAGAGGAGCCTTCCAGGCCCGCCTCTGGCTTCCTGGCATCCCGCTCCAGCCAAGGATGATCCAAGGTAACACTTACTGGGAACGCTCTTCTTAGGGAGAATTTTAAGGGTCGGGTAAAGCCTCAGAGAACCCCTGACTTCTGCTCTTCCTTCCAAACAAGTCTTCGGGACTCCAGGGAAGGTGCTGGAAGGAGAGGAGAGGACTGGCTCTGCGGATACTGGCTCGGAGCTCAGGCGGGAGTAGCTGCAGCCAGGTTCTAAAGGTTTATTTTATTTCCATAGCTCACTGTGGCAAAAGCAGAGGATATGACCTGAAGGATTGGACATATCCCGTCCCCCAACTTTGTAGCTGTTTTACTTCATTTCAGACTCAGGGAACTTGCATGGGCGGGGGGTGAGGGAGGGTGGGGAAATCAAGATCTGCGTTAACAAGAGAAACCCAGAGCCTGAGAAGGAGGTTTGGGGAGAGGCGCTGGTACCGCACTTCACTGCGCACGCGCTTTCCCGCGCCGGCTCCGCGCCTGCAACCAGGCTCCAAATGCAGGGCTTTGCCTCGAGGAGCCAAGACGGAGAGGAGCGGGCAGAGGAGGTGGAGACGGGAGAATGAGGAGATGGGAGATGGGCCCACCTGGCTCAACAAGGAAGGCGCACAATGGCTACCGTTCAGCCTCCCGGGCCCAAGGAAACTTGACAAACTCAGTTTCTTGCTTTAGAAATCAGAGCAGAATTCCTGACGGTGATCTGAGAAGGGTGGGTGGGGGTGAGTAAGAAAAACTAGGTAAAAAACCAACGGTTTTGTTCCCTTGTCTTTATATTTATGAACCAGCAGCTTGGGGGATTCCCAACATACCTGCTCCTGTTATAGCTCTTTTTTTTCTTTTTTTTCTCCCTAAAGTTAGTACACCTGAGCCAAGTTTTCTCTCTTCTTTCCCTGGAGAAAAGAGAAAGAAAAAAAAGCCCTGTGTCCTGCATTTTAAAACATCTGGTGGGGCCATGAGGAGAAAAAGCGTAAAGGCTATATATAATTTAACTTACCTTTTGGGATAGTTTTTATTACATTTACTTTCTTGGATACACAAAGAAAGTTTGGCATTTCCCCCGTTAGTTAAAGCGTTTGGAATTTTGTTAATCAATGTCTAAATGTTCATAAAATAATGCCACCTTTTAAAAGCAGGGGCAAGGACCCAAATGCTTCCAGTCAGAAGGAATAATATTAAAATGCGGGTTGCATATGCGGGTGCTAAAACTAGTCTTCGGGGAGTGGGGCATAAGCTCTCAATTATCCCGACCACCTCCAGAGCCAGAGAGCAAGGCCAGAAATGCACCCCAGGCCAAGGAATACACCCGAGGATTGGGCCGCCAGGGCCCTCAGGCAGCCAAGCTGAGCTCCTCACTTCCCTCCACCCAGGCTCCACTGGAAACCTACCTCTAGTCCAGCCCCAGCAGTGGGGCATTAATCCCTCATCTCCAGGGAGTGGGCTGATGCTCAGGCCCAGTGTGGTTCTCCCTGGAGATTGCATATAGCCCTCTACATGCTGGAAAAGGCGAAAGTGTACTTACATCTTTCTTTTTTCAGAGCCACACATTTACTGTGACTATTTGTTTATGTCAACTTCTCCCACTGGTTGGTAAAATTAATAAGAACAGGGACCATGTTTTTGCTCACATTCAATATCAAGCACCCAGCACAGAGCCTGATATAAAATAGATGCTTAATGCGGAGTTAATGAATATCCAACAACTTCACTCCTAGGTAAACGCCAAAGAGAAATGAGTGCATTTGTTCATTAAATATCATGGATGCAAAGGTTCCTGGCAGATCTGTTCTTAATAGCCAAGACCTGAAAACAACCCAAATGTCTGTCAGTAGTGGAATGGATAAATATTGATAGAATGTGGGGTATTTGTGCAATGGAACACCCAGAAATTTTTTTTAAAAAATAAGAAAATGAAGCTACTATTCTATTCAACAACACAATATGGAGGAACTTCCCTGGCGGTCCAGTGGTTAAGACTCCATTATTCTAATGCAGGGGGCATGGGTTCATGCCCTAGTCAGGGAACTAAGATCCCACGTGCCACGTGGCAAAAAAAACCCAAACCAAAACAACAACAAAATAATATTGAGCAAGAGAAGCCCCCCAAAATGTGTGATTACATTTACTTTAAAGTTCAAGCACAAAAAGAACAAATCTATGATGATAGAAGTCAGAAAAGAAGTGACTTCTGAAAGGGGTGGGTAGCTGTAGGTGGATGGCAAGTGCCAGGGGTATTGACTGGGAAGAGTCCAGAACTCCTTGAGGAGCTGGAAGTCCTGCCTTTAGTTTGAGGTGGAGGAGATGCTGAATTGTCCCACTTTGAGAATGATAACTAGTGAAGGAAAGCTGCAGTCTAAGGCTCTAAGGATTTGGCCTAATTAATTGCCCTATAAAAAGGAAAAGCTCCAGGAAAGCAGTGACTTGTCCTTGCTCATCCTGAATCCCAGCATCTAGAACAGGGCCCATCGAAGAGTAAAAACCTTTTTGAATGAAGTCAAATGTTGGCCACGCTCCTCCCCCTGATGCTGCCATCCAGTGCCCTGCCATGCTCACTCAACACTCTCCCCGCCTGTGAGAACCCACTAGGCCTGGAGGGCCAGAGCCTACCTTTCATCAAAGTGTCTAAAAGGCACACCTCAGATTTCCACTTCAGCCAGTTCTGTCTCCTGGGTTGCTTCTTTCTCTTCCACGTTCTCCCACTTACCCAGACTTGACACCTCAGCCATCTTTAATACCCCCACCCCCTCATGTACCACAGCGACTCTGTAGCCAAGAGACCATCTCATGGATCCATTCCCCCTTCCAGTTCCCACCACTATCATCCTAGCTCAACCCTTGGTGACTTCAAGGTATATCCCCCAGGAAGCTACAATCCATAGCTCCCCCCAGATCAATCTTCCTTAAGCATAGTTTGAATCCTGGCACTCTCCTGCCCACAAACTTTCAAAGGGTCTTCATTGCCTACCAGGTTAGATACCATACTCCTTGGCCTGGCACTAAAGACCTTCTAAAAATAGGCCTTAAAATACCTTTATAATTTTCATCTCCTATTACTCCTTCACAGGCATGCTTCATTTAAGTCAAACTGAGTAATTTGAATTCCCCAAGCAAATGTGGCAGTTCCCCACCCCCGACACCTTTGCTCATAACTTCCCTCCTCTCTGCAATGTCTTCCTCTCCTGTCTCTTCACCTGGTACCCTCTAAACCACCATCAGCTCCACTTGAGATCCTGACCATCTTTCACAAATGCTCAACCTACCTGTTGTGTTCTGAATTCTCTAGGTGTTTGTCCTTAGTTCCTGCTTTCAATTGTTTTTTTTTTTCTATTTGTGTTATTCTTATGGCACTTACTATATGGTATCTTAAGGTTGCATTTTAAGCTCATTTAGGTCTTATTCCTCTTTCAACTCACACAGTATCTTGTCCTCAGACAATATTAAATGCACACTGATTGAAAGAATAAATACATGGGAAGAAAATCAACTCTCCATTAGCTGTTATATTGAATAAGACTCAAAAAATTAATTTACACTTGGGGTAAATAACTGCTTAAAGAATTATACACACAAAGATATTTTAACTGTAACTGGGGACAACCCATTAAATGAAAGAATGACTGTAATGATGGAACTTCACATATATAGTATTGGAGCTTCCTGGCACCAACTCAATCAGATCAAGAACTCTTCTGCTTTGGATAAAATCAGCTTTAATGACTGGCTAGGCCTGGATGTTTCAAGGTTCCCAAGAGGTATTTGTCTCCCTTGTGACCTGGTACAACCTTACAATACCACTCAGCTCAAAATAAGATGAGACTGTTACCCTCTCTCTGCCATCCACTACAATGTGTAGTTTTGGAAGAGTGACTGACTTGTCCCGGGCTTGGTTTCCTTATCTGTCAAGTGGGACTGATAATCCTGCTTTGCCACATTCTTATGAGGAAGAGTGACCCAATGCAGGCAAACAGAAGGTGCCAGTGTGGGCTTTAGTATTACTGCTTCTACTTGGGCCCTTGACTGCCATAGGTGTGCTTGTGGCTCTGTCTGGCTCCATGTGGCTTTGGCAGGAAAAGGGAACCTGCCCCCTCTCCATCCCTGGACACTGCAGGGGGATGGTCTAACCTCTCTCCAGACCTTGTGGGAAGTTATACTAGGAGACGATTTGAGGCAGGCTCCCTAAATCTTATGAATTCCTCCACTTCTGAGTTCACTAAGACCAGAGGAGCTTTTCCCAGGGAGGAGAGAAACATTCCAGTCTATTGACATAAAAATGCCCATGGGATAAGGGGAAATCAGTGAGATCGTACAGGAAGGAGACTGACAAGATTACGTGGCAGAGAATTCAGGAGAACACAAGGTCACAAGGTCAAGCACACAAAGTGAGAAAAGGAGAGAGTGCTTCTGCCAGTTCCTGTAGATGATCACAGAGGCTTAGCACCGAGCGCGTGTGCACGCACGCACACACACACACAACAAAGATACCAAAAACAAATACGAAGTTTTCCTTGGAAAAAATTACAGTCCCTGGCAGAAAAGTAGGAAGTGAATTGTGAGGGGCTGGGCTGTCCTGGCCAGTTTTCACTAGTACATTGAAAGCTACTGCTCACTCGTCAGGCCAGGACCCCAGGAGGGCCTTCCACACTCTCTGGCTCTCCTCAGGGAGGACTCAGTCCTGCTGCCAGCTGGCAGCACGTCCAAACAAATTGGCAGGGTCCCACCTTGCCCTAAGTGAATGCATGTGCTCCCTTCAGCCTCGCAGTGGATACCCACTAGCCTGGTCTGCTGCCCCTTTCTGGAAAGTTAAGGCGGCCTTCCACCAATGCATGACAGAGCCTAACTCATGTGACTGGTCATCCCCTGAGGGGCGGAAAGAGGCCTTTGCTCCCCAAGTCCCTGGACATATAAAGACTTTCTGTTCAAGGAGTCAAATGCCGGCTCTTTCTCATGTGTTGGCTTCTCTGTGCACATTTCTGTGGTTGTGTGCTGTGTCCAAAGTTGAGAGAAGTGGGTAGAACTGAAAAACCTGAACAAAGTTAGCCACTGAGCATGAATCTGAATATGCCCCACTGAACACAGCCCAGAAAAATATTGTTAATCAAATCTCAGTGGAAAACTAAGTCTGACCACAGTCATCTTGAGTCTAAAGCAGAACAACTAAGGAGTAACAGAGACTCATCCTGTGGGCATGCCCACCAGAATCTGTTCACTGCTCGGCAGTGGGGAAGGGGGCCGTCTGCACCATCTCCTTGGGAGCCCTTGACCATAATGGGCGAGACCTGAAGGAAGGGGGTTTAAACAGAAGCTTGAGGAGTTGGGGAATTCACACTTGTCTTCCTTCCCTCCGGAGGGAGCCTCCTTTGCTACATTCTCCTCTTTGTCTTTGTCACAGTCCCTCTCTCACCCCATTTTGGGTCAGCTCTTCAAAATAATGGATTTCCTGTTTGATGATTCTGTTTAGCTCTTTGAGAAATGTTGGAGAGGGGATCAGTTGCCACTCGCCAAACAAGCATGTGAGGGTTGGGCAGGTGGGATGGTACAGTAAGTAGCAACTGCTTGAGAAAGGGAGAAGGTTTGGAAATCCTTCTGTAGAGTGGAAAATAATAGCAAACAGAAGGCCTCTGGGGGCACTAAGTGTCCAGCTGTGATTCAAGGTGACTTGTGTGGCGTGGCGCCCATCTATCCTCAGGGCCGTGTGGCTTTATCCAGCTGTCAGCAGCCTGGTTACAAGCATGGAGAAAACAGGTGTGAGCAAGGCCAGGCTGGAGAGTGTGAGGGACCGTAAGGCAAAGAAGCCAGGATGGTGGCAGGAGACGGGTTGACTTCATGGGCAACATCCAGTCTGCAGAGGAGGGAGGTGAAGGCAGAGGGCAGCTGAAGGACAGAGAGAAAATCCAGGGAAAAGAAACTGAGGAGCATTCTGTAAGTCCCAACCTTATGAGGCCTTCCCTGAACAGAGCCCAGGGGGTCTGCTGAGCGCCTGGGGTCAGCTCTCAGTGGGCCTAGGGTAGGAGCAGGAGACCCCCCTTACACATCCCCTCAGCATCTCCTCCCCCGCCCACACATCCTCCGCTTCACCTGATCCTTACACTGGGTTGAAGGGAGAGGCGGAGAGAAGACCAGCAGAGAGGGGAGAAAGAGCTATGGAAGGCAGGGCCAGGAAAGAGGGTGCCAGGCAGCGTTTTTATTCTTTTTTGTTTGTTTATTTAGTTCCTTGATGGATGACTATTTAAGAGGGAGAGCCAGAGACACAGGAAATCTACCACCGTCACCTTGCTACCCATCAGCCAGACCTCAGGCCACAAGGCAAGGACCACTGGAGGCCAGCGAGGCAGCAGGCAGGCCAACCTCGGCTCCCCCGACTCCTCTGCCCCATGCCTCCCTCTGGGAAGAAGGGAAGAGGTGGACTGTGCCCTTGCCCCTCCCCCACCTTCTGCACCAGCTGCACGGAGGCGGAGCTTCAGGAGGCGTTGCAGCATCAACAAGCCCCTCCCAGTGACGCAGTAACATAGTAACACAATGACACAAGGTCAAATCAGGTTGCAGCCTTGTCCATGCTCTGCCTGATGTACCTTCTGGAGATAAAAGGAAACAAACTAGCGCTCTTTGTTTTTTGGTTTGGTTTTGGTTTCTTTTCTGTGTTAATTTTTGAAACCTAACACATAGCACATCTGTAGAAATTCTCTGTAAAACGAAAGTACGATTTGAATACAACTTCCCATTCCCTGGAGACGCTGTCTTTGGCTTAGTCCTGCCGGTATTTCTGCTTGGCTGGCCCTTGGGTCCTTGACACCTCGTCTGACGTGGATAGGCCAGGTGATGAAGGTGTAGGGAATTGTGCACCTCTGTACCTTCTCTGAAGACAAAATTGAGAACATCTTTTGAAAGGCAGTCTGATAATACTGTTAAAAGTGTTCACCTTACATAACCATCAATGCCACCTCTAGGAATTCATTCTAGGGGAATATGCAAAGATTTATGAATAAAAATAGTAATAGAAGCTTTCTTTATAAAAGCAAAAAACTGTTACAAAGTGGAAATTTAGTTGAATGATTTATAGCATAAGGGAATATTTCGAAACCATTAGCAATTATATAACGTGTATTTATCCCAAAAAGATGCTCACAATCCAGGAGGCAAATAAAGGGGGGGTTATAGACAGTGTGATCCTATTGTGGAGAAATGAGGAAGAGGGCGGGAGGGAAGAGTCTTAAGCCTGTACACCTTAAGATGGTTCTCTGTGTGACGACCTTTCTCTTTTTTATGCTTTATGCATTTTGTAAATGTTCCTTATGAACATCTTATTTTTTAATTAGAAGGAAAAATCACGTTACTTACACATACATGCGCACACACACCCTGTCGGCTTGGCTGACTGTCTCTGCGGGCCTTGGGGGGCAGGCTCCACAGCCTCCCTGCGTGGCTGGAGCCTGTCCTGGTCCTTGTGCTGCTCACCCACTGTTGTTCCCTGAAGTCAGGAGGAAGCCCGGAAGGGGGGCTGAAGCACAGGATGGTAGGGCGCCCGGCTCTCCAAGTTCTCCTATTACTAGTACAGGCGTGTAAACCAAACCACTTCTCCTGTTACAGAATATTTTTGTTTGCAGAGCACAAAATTCTGAATCTACAGGAAAAGGAGAAAGCCCTGAAGGGTTATGCTGGCTCTAAGTGAGTTATTTCAATCCATGGCCTTACATTCTTGGTCAAAGTGGTTTAAATGTTTGTTTCCTGTTGAGGGGTAGTGAGCATGTGCCATCCAAATGGTGGCTGGTTGCAGAGTGTCCCAGGAGCACCAGCGCCACGACCTTGGCATCTCCGTTCATCCTCCGGCCTCAGTGTCCTCTTGTGTGATCAGAGGCAGTATGTATTCAGTATTCCACAGGCCTCTCCACACTTTTTGAGGAGCTCATGGCTCAGTGGAAGTGCGTGGCTCGGGGGGCGTGGGGGGGGCTCTAGTGGGGGCCAAGGAAGAAGCCAAACCAGCAGCACCCTGGATCCCCCACTCCCAGTATAACCAGAGCAGCCACTCCAGCTCTTTTGTATTATAAAGGTTCAAAGTAAGAGCTTATCTGGAAAGTAGCATTCTACAATAACCAGTTTGAAAACCACCGTCCTAATAAGGTAACTTTCATGTCCTTGGTGATAGAGTATCAGCCCCAAATGCAGGGGACTTCTCAGTATTTTTCAGTTGAGGCAGGCATTGATCACCCAGACTCTTTTCCCAATTTGCAGTGTGATTTGTTTTTTTCCCACAGAGGAAGGCTGCTATCTTTAGATACAGATCCAAAAATGAGATTCAAATAGGCACCAGGAAAGGATGTGTTATTAACTCATCCTCCCACAAAGAGAGTGGGAAATCCATCAGCCTGGCATCCCTACAAGGCACCTGGCACCAATTAGTCCTGCCCAGGGAGGGTAAGTGGCTCTGTGCAAGAGTGCTTGAAAGGGAAGTGGAGCTATCTGGGGCTCTTCGCTTGGGTTTTATTGGGTATTTCCTTTCCATATGGGGATATGGTTCATTGCCCTGTTCTCCATGGTAGCTGCTATTTCGCAATGGTGGTGTCTCTGTTGGTGCACACATGCAATGCCCTTTGGTGGTAGATATCCAAACCTTAAAAGGACATTGAATGAGGATGAAACTGTGCCAAGCTTTACTTCTCGAAATGAAAGCACCAAAGCAGAACTTTCAAATCTAGCTTACCCTTTGATTAAACAAGATTTAAAATTGTAAGCAAGATTGAAAATTCTTTTTTTCCTGAAAATGAGAAAGAGGAAGAGGAGAGGGGAACAGGAAGAGAAGAGGAGGAGAGGGGCAAGAAAGCAGAGTAGAAGATAAGGAAATTAAAATTTGTTTATTTTAGAGCAAGCTTTTTAATCCCAAGTACTAGAGATTTCAGTTCTGGATGGGGTGGGGAATTCTTAGCTTGTTAAGTTTCCATCAGCTTGAAAAACAAAACCTTCTATGGGAAGGGCTGCATGGGACCTGGATTTGATTGCATTTTCCTCTCATCTCTTGTGCAATGTTGATGGGGACCATGAAGAAGATGAAAGTCATGTTGACAAAATCCAGAGCAACTTGGCCAAACCCCCCTACCCCCCCACACACAAACCAGATCATTAACCACTCAGGGTTTCATGCTGAGCCCCTCTCCTTACCCCCCGAGTCCATCCTGCCCAGGCCAGGGAGAAGATGTGGGCAGCCTCTCTGAGAGCCATGTGTGGGATGGGCTGGCCTCCCCCAAACATGGCGTACAGAAATCTAACCCCTACATTAGAATGTGAGAAGTTGAAGGAGTTTCCTGTAGCTCACAGAGGTTTTACTTGGATTTAAATTAAGTTGGCTATGGGAATTCCCTGGCAGTACAGTGGTTAAGACTGTGCTTTCACTGCCGTGGTCCCGGGTTTAATCCCTGTTCAAGGAACTAAGATCCTATTAGCTGTGCGGCGCCACCAAAAAAAAGTTCATTAAGTTGGGTATTTCCCATATTTTGTTGTTCATGAAAAGCTTAATTTGTCTTATCGTGAAACATCATATCTGTATGGAAGGGCTTTGAAAGTTGATAAATTTTTCCGACTATAGCAGGTTTTATAACAGTGCAGAGAAAACAAGGTGACTTCAGTGTAGGTTTGAGTTTGTGCTTTAGCAGATGTGCTAGGAACAGATCATCTCTAGATGCACAGTACCCCTGCCCCCTGGTATGTTCTGGCAGTGATCATAAAGCTAACGTGGTACCTGACACCATTCCCAGAAACATCTCTGAGCCCTTCACCTGAGCTAACTCAGGTAATCTTCGCCACTCCCCGAGGGTGAGGGGTCCTGTCATGATCCTCATTTTACACGGGAGGTTGGCTTACACAGCTAGGATGTGGTGAGCCAGATGGAACCTGGCACTCTGGCAACAGAATCTAGGATTGAAACCATTGCATCCCATCACCTTGTTTCAAAAATGAATGAAATTGATTGTGCCTTTGAAGGAAAATACTATCAGTTGGAAGGAGGGAGGGGACTGCTCGTGTACAGTATGGGGTGATGATGCTTATGGCTCAGTGGAGAGCGACATTAAGTCACAGTTCTGAGTGGAAGTGTCTGCACTGCAGGGAGGCATGAAAACACAGCAAATAGCAGAGTATCTGCTTGGTTCTGGGAACTGAATAGAAAGTCAAATATTTTACCTAAGTGTCTTATTTAATTCCTGCATTGTTTCATTGCAGCATTTATATCTCTAGATATAACTGAGTCAAAACTTGACAACATTGGGCTGATCTTTGAGCTAGCTTTCCAGAATGGGGTCAGAGGGCAGCTATAAAATGGAAGACCCTCCCAAACTCTGGCTTTCCCTCAACCAAGGCCATTTCTGTTTGTTAGGACCTTGATGATATCATTGTACTGCTCTGGAAGGCGGCGTATAGTGTGTGTGATACATTCTGTAGAAGAAATGTATAAACAGTTAAGGGGATCCATCAGCCAGATGCGTCATTAGCAGGGATTAATTCATTGTTTTATCTCGGTGCTACCAGAGATAGCACTTGTCACTTTGCCAGAATGGGGCACTGAAGGAAGTGGGGGAAGGATAGGCAAGGCTGATTTAGACTGGCAAACTTTAAAAAAATTTTTTTAAATTGTTTATACAGCAGGTTCTTATAGTTATCTATTTTATATATATTAGTGTATATATGTCAATCCCAATATCCCAATTCATCCCACCACCACCACCACCACCTCCCCACTTTCTCCCCTTGGTGTCCATATGCTTGTTCTCTACATCTGTGTCTCTCTTTCTGCCTTGCAAACCAGTTCATCCGTACCATTTTTCTAGATTCCACATATATGTGTTAATATACGATATTTGTTTTTCTCTTTCTGACTTACTTCACTTTGTATGACAGTCTCTAAGTTCATCCACATCTCTACAAATGACACAATTTCATTCCTTTTTATTCCACTGTATATATGTACCACATCTTCTTTATCCATTTGTCTGTTGATGGGCATGGAAGTTGCTTCCATGACCTGGCTATTGTAAATAGTGCTGCAGTGAATGTTGGGGTGCATGTGTCTTTTTGAATTATAATTTTCTCTGGGTATATGCCTAGTAGTGGGATTGCTGGGTCATATGGTAATTTTATTTTCAGTTTTTTAAGGAACCTCCATACTGTTCTCCATAGTGGCTGTATCAATTTACATTCCCACCAACAGTGCAAGAGGGTTCCCTTTTCACCACACCCTCTCCAGTATTTGTTTTTTGTAGATTTTCTGATGATGCCCATTCTAACTGGTGTGAGGTGATACCTCATTGTAGTTTTGATTTGCATTTCTCTAATAATTAGTGATGTTAAGCAGCTTTTCCTGTGTTGGCCATCTGTATGTCTTCTTTGGAGAAATGTCTATTTAGGTCTTCTGCCCATTTTTGGATTGGGTTGTTTGGTATTTTAATATTGAGCTGCATGAGCTGTTTATATGTTTTGGAGATTAATCCTTTGTCTGTTGATTTGTTTGCAAATATTTTCTTCCATTCTGAGGGTTGTCTTTTCGTTTCGTTTAAAAGCAAAAGCTTTTAAGTTTCATTAGGTCCCATTTGTTTATTTTTGTTTTTATTTCCATTACTCTAGGAGGTGGGTCAATAAAGATCTTGCTGTGATTTATGTCAAAGAGTGTTCTTCCTATGTTTTCCTCTTAGAGTTTTATAGTGTTTGGTCTTACATTTAGGTCTTTAATCCATTTTGAGTTTACTTTTGTGTATGGTGTTAGGGAGTGTTCTAATTTCATTCTTTTACATGTAGGTGTCCAGTTTTCCCAGCACCAATTAATGAAGAGACTGTCTTTTCTCCATTGTATATCCTTGCCTCCTTTGTCATAGACTAGTTGACAATAGGTACATGGGTTGATCTCTGGGCTTCCTATGGACAAATTCTTAGAAAGGTATAACCTTCCAAAACTGAACCAGGAAGAAACAGAAAATATGAACAGACCAATCACAAGTAATGAAATTGAAACTGATTTAAAATCTTCCAACAAACGAAAGTCCAGGACCAGATGGCTTCACGGGTGAATTCTATCAAACGTTTAGAGAAGAGCTAACACTCATCCTTCTCAAACTCTTCCAAAAAATCACAGAGGAGCCCTCCCAAACTCATTCTATGAGGCCACCATCACCCTGATACCAAAACCAGAGAATGATACTACAAAAAAAGAAAAGTACAGACTAATAACACTGATGAATATAGATGCAAAAATCTTCAACAAAATACTAGCAAACAGAATCCAATAACACATTAAAAGGATCATACACCATGATCAAGTGGGATTTATCCCAGGAATGCAAGGATTCTTCAATATACGCAAATCAATCAATGTGATACACCATATTAACAAACTGAAGAATGAAAACCATATGATCATCTCAATAGATGCAGAAAAGGCTTTTGACAAAATTCAACACCATTTATGATAAATACTCTCCAGAAAGTGGGCATAGAGGAAACCTACCTCAACATAATAAAGGCCATATATGACAAACCCACAGCCAACATCATTCTCAATGGCGAAAAACTGAGAGCAAAATCTCTAAGATCAGGAACAAGACAAGGATGTCCACTCTTGCCACTCTTATTCAACATAGTTTTGGAAGTCCTAGCCATGCAATCAGAGAAGAAAAAGAAATAAAAGGAATACAAATTGGAAAAGAAGAAGTAAAACTGTCACTGTTTGCAGATGACATGATACTATACATAGAGAATCCTAAATATGCCACCAGAACTCTATTAGAGCTAATCAATGAATTTGGTAAAGTTTCAGGATACAAAATTAATGCACAGAAATCTCTTGCATTCCTATACACTAAAAATGAAAGATCACAAAGAGAAATTAAGGAAAGAATCCCATTCACCATTGTAACAAAAAGAATAATATACCTAGGAATAAACCTACCTAAGGAGGTAAAAGACCTGTACTCAGAAAACTATAAGACACCAATGAAAGAAATCAAAGATGACACAAACAGGTACTTCCCTGGTGGTGCAGTGGTTAAGAATTCACCTGCTGAATGTGAATTGGTACAGCCACTATGGAAACAGTATGGAGGTTCCTTAAAAAACTACAAATAGAACTACCATATCACCCAGCAATACCACTACTGGACATATACCCTGAGAAAACCATAATTCAAAAAGAGTCATGTACCAAAATGTTCATTGCAGCTCTATTTACAATAGCCAGGAGATGGAAACAACTTAAGTGTCCATCAACAGATGAATGGATAAAGAAGTTGTGGCACATATATACAATGGAATATTACTCAGCCATTAAAAGAAACAAAATTGAGCCATTTGTAATGAGGTGGATGGACCTAGAGTCTGTCATACAGAGTGAAGTAAGTCAGAAAGAGAAAGACAAATACCGTATGCTAACACATATATATGGAATAAAAAAAAAAAAGTCATGAAGAACCTAGGGGTAAAACAGGAATAAAGATACAGACCTACTAGAGAATGGACTCGAGGATATGGTGATGGGGAAGGGTAAGCTGTGACAAAGTTAGAGAGTGGCATGGACATATATACACTACCAAATGTAAAATAGATAGCTAGGGGGAAGCAGCCGCATAGCACAGGGAGATCAGCTTGGTGCTTTGTGACCACCTAGAGGGGTGGGATAGGGAGGGTGGGAGGGAGGGAGATGCAAGAGGGAAGAGATATGGGAACATATGTATATGTATAACTGATTCACTTTGTTATAAAGCAAAAACTAACACACCATTGTAAAGCAATAAAGATGTAAAAAAAAAAAGGAGTCCACCTGCCAGTGCAGGGGATACAGGTTCAATCCCTGGTCCAGAAGATCTTACATGCCGTGGAGCAACTAAGCCCATATGCCACAACTAGTGAGCCTGTGCTCTAGAGCCTGCGAGCCACAACTGCTGAAGCCTGTGTGCCTAGAGCCCATGTTCCACAACAAGGAAGCCACCTCAATAAGAAGCTCATGCACCACACCAAAGAGTAGCCCCTGCTCACCACAACTAGAGAAAGCCCACATGCAGCAACAAAGACCCAACACAGCCATAAATAAATACATCAATAAATTTATTTAAAAAAAAAGATGACACAAACAGATAGAGAGATATACCATGTTCTTGGATTGGAAAAATCAATATTGTGAAAATGACCACGCTACCCGAAGCAATCTACAGATTCAACGCAATCCCTATCAAATTACCAATGGCATTTTTTACAGAACTAGAACAAAAAAATCTTAAAATTTGTATGGAGACACAAAAGACCCCGAATAGCCAAAGCAATCTTGAGGGAAAAAAAAACAGAGCTGGAGGAATCAGACTCTCTGACTTCAAACTATACTACAAAGCTACAGTAATCAAGACAATATGGTACTGGCACAAAAACAGAAATATAGATCAATGGAACAGGATAGATTGGAGAGCTTCTGAGCTGAAGGGGACCCTAGCACGAGATAGTTAATGAGGAAGACTGAGGTGGAGAATCTGAAGAGGGGCGGGGGGGGCCCTAAGAGTAGGGGGAGCCTGCGTCCACCATGCACTTGAGAGCCATGGGGCTGGGTCCTGAAAGGAGGCAGCCAGACCAAAGAAAGGATGGGTGTGGGCACCCTGGAAATACTTTGCTTTCTTCTATTGTGTATACTTGTTGAAACTGTCATGTAGGGTGAGAGAAAGAAAGAGTGGATTACAGTTATCCCTTGGTATCCACGGGGGATTGGCTCCAGGACCTTCTCAGATACCAAAATCCACAGATGTTCAAGTCCCTTATATAAAATGGGGTAGCATTTGCATATAACCTATGCACATCCTCCCATATACTTTTTTTTTTTTTTTTTTGACTGCATTGGGTCTTCATTGCTGTGCACAGGCTTTCTCTAGTTGCAGCAAACGGGAGCTACTCTTTGTTGCAGTGCATGGACTTCTTGTTGCGGTGTCTTCTCTTGTTGCAGAGCATGGGCTCTAGGCAGGTGGGCTTCAGTAGTTGCAGCATGTGGGTGCAGTAGTTGTGGCTCATGGGCTTAGTTGCTCCACGGCATGTGGGATCTTCCCAGACCAGGGATTGAACTCATGTCCCCTGCATTGGCAGGTGGATTCTTAATCACTGTGCCACCAGGGAAGTCCCATCCCATATACTTTAAATCATCTCTAGATTACTTATAATACCCAATACAATGTACATGCTATGTAAATTGTTGCCCAAGTGGCAAATTTAAGTTTTGCTTTTTGGAACTTTCTGGAATTTTTCCTCCAGATATTTTCAATCCCATGTTGGTTGAATCCATGGATGTGGAATCCACAGATAAGGAGGGATGACTGTACTTATATACACAAAATTTTCTTCACATGAGGGGGTCAAGGAAAAAGTATAAGGTGTTCCAAGATGACACCAAGATTCATTCCCAAGAAAGAGAAAAGATGAACAGTGACATGATAATTAAGGTGGCATCTCTTAGGCCTCCTTGGCTGGCAGGGCCCATCTGGATCTATGTTACATGGTTGAGTGAATCTGGACCTCCAAGGATCATAGCAGGCTGCAACAAAATACACAACCTTGGCCTTGGTCCCAAGACCTAGAGACAAAGAAAGACAGAGACCTCTCAGAGGTCAGAGCTGTCCTATGTGGGACTAGTGAAGGCTCAGTGAGGGGACAGTGGGGGTTACTTTCTGAAGGATAGACATCTAAGTCAAGACTCACTTCTGGAGTCCATGGGACCTGGGCTGTTCTTGGGATAGATGTGGAGGTGAAGGTCAGGACAAATCACACACTCACATGCTCTCTCACCAGCCAGACTGGACTTGCGCCCAAGCCCCAGTCCCATCCTAGAGGATACAACAGAGAATTGCTGATCCCTATTTCCAACAACTTGACTTATGTGAAATCAAGTTAAAATGAATATCTTCGAGAACAAATAAGGGGGAGGTGTGGCACATGGCAAAAGTACTACCTTAGTATGAAGTAGGGGAAGAGTAGTAACACCCTTGTTGCCTAGTAACTAAAGCCAAACAAAGCCATCTTCAGATCATGGGCCCACTTAGTAACTGTGTGGTCAAGTTATTCAACCTCTCTGAGCCTCAGTTTCTTCACGTATAAAATGGCAATAAATCTTAGAACCTGTCTCAATGGGTTATTGGGAGAATTAAGATAAGGCATAAGACCTGGCATTTATTAAGCATTTCCATGGATGCTGGCTTTTATAATGTATAAGAGGCAAGCGTCTTATACAAGCACAATCAAGATATCAAGTATTTCCATTACCCTTGAGCCCTTTTGTAGTCAATCCCTTCTCACAACCTTCAACTCCTAACAATCGCTGATAATTTCTAGACCTATAATTTGCCTTTTCTCAGAGTGTCATGGAATTATACAGTATGTAGCCATTTGTGTCTTTCTTCTTAACCTTATAATGCTTTTGAGATTCAAAAAATGTTGCATTTTTTAAAGCAATTACATTTATTGGTAATTCGTTCCTTTTTATAGCTGAGTAGTATTCCATTGTATGGATGATACTACAATTTGTGTATTTATTCACTAATTGAGGAACACTTAGGTTGTTTCCAGATTTGGGCAACTCTGAATAAAGATGATAAAAATACTCACATACAGGTTTATATAAAGACATATGTTTTCATTTCTCTTGAGTAAATACCTAGGGGTAGGATTGCTGGGTAAAATTGAATGCGTATCTAACTTTTTAAGAAACTTAGCAAAGTGTTTTCAAAGTAGCTGTAACATTTTGCATTCATATTAGTTACTCCACTTCCTTGTCAGCACTTGGTATTATTTTTTTTTCTTTTTGGGTTTTTTTAGCCATTCTAATAGGTTTGTAATTGTACCCCCTTTTGGTTTTTTCTTTTTTTTTTCAATTGAGATATGGTTGATGTATGATATTAAGTAAGTTACATAGTGATTACTAGTAAACGTTACATAGTGAACATAGTGAACATTATATAGTGAACATAGTGATTCACAATTTTTAAAGAGTATACTCCATTTATAGTTACTATAAACTATTGGCTATATTCCCTGTTTTATACAATTCATTCCTGTTGTTTATTTATTTTATACATAGTTTGTACCTCTTAATCCCCTACCTTTGTCTTGCCCCTCTCCTCTTCCTTCTCCCCACTGGTAACCACTAGATTGTTCTCTATATCTGTGAGTCTGTTTCCTTTATGTTATATTCACTAGTTTGTTTTATTTTTTAGATTCCACATATAAGTGACATTTATCTCTCTCTGTCTGACATTTTATTTAGTATAACACCCTTCAAGTCCATCCATGTTGCTGCAAATGGCAAAATTTCACTCTTTTTCATGGCTGAGTAGTATTCCATTGTATATGTATACCACTTCTTTTTTATCCATTCATCTGTTGATGGACACTTAGGTTGCTTCCATACCTTGGCAATTGTAAATAATGCTGCTATGAACATTAGGGTGCATGAATATTTTCAAATTAGTGTTTTTGGTTTTTTTTCAGATATATACCTAGGAGTGGAACTGCTGGATCATATGATAATTCTATTTTTAAGTTTCTGAGAAACCACCATACGGTTTTCCGCAGTGGCTGCACCAATTTACATTTCCACCAACAGTGTTATGAGGGTTCCATTTTCTCCACATCCTTGCCAACATTTATTATTTATGGGTTTTTTTTAACATCTTTATTGGAGTATAATTGCTTTACAATGGTGTGTTAGTTTCTGCTGTATAACAAACTGAATCAGCTATACATATACATATATCCCCATATCTCCTCCCTCTTGCATCTCCCTCCCACCCTCCCTATCCCACCCCTCTAGGTGGATACAGAGCACTGAGCTGATCTCCCTGTGCTATTCGGCTGTTTCCCACTAGCTATCTATTTAACATTTGGTAGTGTATATCTGTCCATGCCACTCTCTCACTTAATCCCAGCTTACCCTTACCCCTCCCTGTGTCCTCAAGAACCTAGGGACAGGACAGGAATAAAGACACAGATGTAGAGTAATATGGTCTTTTTGACGATAGCTATTCTGACAGGTATGAGGTGATATTTTATTGTGGTTTGAATTTGCTGTTCTCTGATGATTAACAATGTTAGGCATCTTTTCGTGGGTCTGTTGGCCATCTGTCTATCTTCTGTGGAAAAATGTATTTTCAGGTCTTCTGCCCATTATTTAATCTGGTTGTTTGTTTTATGTTTTGATTTTGAGTTGTATGAGCTGTTTATATACTTTGGATATTAACTTCTTATCAGTTGTATCATTAGCAAATATTTTCTCCCATTCAGTAGGTTGTCTTTTCATTTTGTCAATGGTTTCCTTTGCTGTGCAAAAGCTTTTAAGTCTATTAGATCCCATCTGTTTATTTTTGCTTTTATTTCCTTTGCTTTAGGAGACTGATCCAAAAAAATATTGCTATGATTTATGTCAAAGAGTGTTCTGCCTATGTTTTATGCTAGGAGTTTTATGGTTTCTGGTCTTATATTTTGGTCTTTAATCCATTTTGAGTTTGTTTTTGTATATGGTGTGAGAAAACGTTCTAATTTCATTTTTTTACATGTAGCTGTCCAGTTTTCCCAGCACTACTTATTGAGACTGTCTTTTTCTCCATTGTATACTCTTCCCTCCTTTGTTGTAGATTAATTGACCATAGTGTGTGGGTTTATTTCTGGGGCCTCTATTCTGTTCCATTGACCTATGTGTCTGTTTTTGTACCAGTACCATACTGTTTTGGTTACTGAAGCTTTATAGTATAGTCTGAAGTCAAGGAATGTAATTCCTCCAGCTCTGTTCTTCGTTTTCAAGATTATTTTGCCTATTTTGGATCTTTTGTGTTTCCATACAAATTTTAAAATTATTTGTTCTAGTTCTGTGAAAAATGTCCTTGGTATTTTGATAAGGGTGATGTTTTTTAATTTGTATTTTAAAAATGAATAGTTATGAGGAGTTGAGGAAGATGGCAGAAGAGTAAGATGCGGAGATCAACTTCCTCCCCACAGATACATCAGAAATACATCTACACGTAGAACTGCTCCTATAGAACACCCACTGAATGCTGGCAGAAGACCTCAGACCTCCCCAAAGGCAAGTAACTCCCCACGTACCTAGGTAGGGCAAAAGGAAAAACAGAGATGAAAGAATAAGGATGGGACCTGCACCAGTGGGAGGGAGCTGTGAAGGAGGAAAGGTCTCCACACACTAGGAAGCCCCTTCACGGGTGGAGACTGTGGGTGCCGGAGGGGGGAAGCTTCAGAGCCATGGAGGAGAGTATAGCAACAGGGGTACAGAGGGCAAAGTGGACAGATTCCCTCACAGAGGATCGGTGGCGACCAGCACTCACCAGCCCGAGGGGCTTGTCTGCTCACCCGACCAGACGGGTGGGGACTGGGAGCTGAGGTTCAGGCTTAGGATGTTGGATCCCAGAGAGAGGACTGGGGTTGGCTGTGTGAACACAGCCTGAAGGGGTTAGTGCATCACGGCTAGCTGGGAGGGAGTCCGGGAAAGAGTCTGAACCTGCCAAAGAGGCAAGAGACCATTGTTTCCTGGTGCGCGAGGAGAGGGGATTCGGAGAACAGTCTAAATGAGCTCCAGAGATGGGCGCAAGCCGCAGCTAACAGCACGGACCCCAGAGACGGGCATGAGACTCTAAGGGTGCTGCTGCTGCCACCAAGAAGCCTGTGTGTGAGCACAGGTCACTATCCACACCTCCCCTCCCGGGAGCCTGTGCAGCCTGCCACTGCCAGGGTCCTGTGATCCAGGGACAACTTCCCCATGAGAACACATGGCACACCTCAGGCTGCTGCAACGTCACACCGGCCTCTGCCACCTCAGGCTCTCCCTGCATCCGTACCCATCCCTCCCCCCCACCCTGAGTGAGCCAGAGACCCCGAATCAGCTGCTCCGTTAAACCTGTCCTGTCTGAGCAAAGAACAGACGCCCTCAGGCGACCTACACACAGACGCTGGGCCAAATCCAAAGCTGAGCCCCGGGAGCTGTGTGAACAAAGAGAGAAAGGGAAATCTCTCCCAGCAGCCTCAGGAGCAACGAATTAAATCTCCACAATCAACTTGATGTACCCTGCATCTGTGAAATACCTGAATAGACAACAAATCATCTCAAGTTGAGGAGGTGGACTTTGAGAGCAAGGTATATTATTTTTTCCCCTTTTCCTCTTTTTGTGAATGTGTATGTGTATGCTTCTGTGTGAGATTTTGTCTGTAAAGCTTTGCTTTCCCCATTTGCCCTAGGGTTCTCTCTGTCCATTTTTGTTTTTTGGGTTTTTTTGTTTGTTTTCTTTACTTTTAAAAATTTTTTTTCTTAATAATTATTTTTTATTTTAATAACTTTATTTTATTTTATCTTACTTTATTTTTTTATCCTCTTTCTTTCTTTCTTTCTTTCTTTCTTTCTTTCTTTCTACTTTTTTCTCCCTTTTATTCTGAGCCATGTGGATGAAAGGCTCTTGGTGCTCCAGCCAGGAGTCAGTGCTGTGCCTCTGAGGTGGGAGAGCCAACTTCAGTACACTGGTCCAAAAAGAGACCTCCCAGGTCCAAGTAATATCAAATGGTGAAAATCTCCCAGACATCTCCATCTCAACACCAAGACCCAGCTTCACTCAATGACCAGCAAGCTACAGTGTTGGACACCCTATACCAAACAACTACCAAGACAGGAATACAACCTCAGCCATTAGCAGAGAGGCAGCCTAAAATCATAATAAGGCCACAGACACCAAAAACACACCACCAGACATGGACCTGCACACCAGAAGGACAAGATCTAGCCTCATCCACCAGAACACAGGCACTACTCCCCTCCAACAGGAAGCCTACACGACACACTGGCCCAACTTTAGCCACTGGGGACAGACACCAAAAACAATGGAAACTACGAACGTGCAGCCTGCAAAAAAGAGACCCCAAACACAGTAAGATAAGCAAAATGAGAAGATAGAAAAACACACAGCAGATGAAGTAGCAAGGTAAAAACCCACCAGACCTAACAAATGAAGAGGAAATAGGCAGTCTACCTGAAAAAGAATTCAGAATAATGATAGAAAACATGATCCAAAATCTTGGAAATAGAATAGAGAAAATGCAAGAAACATTTAACGAAGACCTAGAAGAACTAAAGAGGAAACAAGCAATAATTAACAACACAATAAATGAAATTAAAAATACTCTAAAAGGGATCAATAGCAGAAAAACTGAGGCAGAAGAACGGATAAGTGACCTGGAAGATAAAAGAGTGAAAATAACTACTGCAGAGCAGAATAAAGAAAAAAGAATGAAAACAACTGAGGACAGTCTCAGAGACCTCTGAGAAAACATTAAATGTAACAACATTGGAATTATAGGGGTCCAAGAAGAAGAAGAGAAAAAGAAAGG
This sequence comes from Delphinapterus leucas, assembly GCF_059928025.1. Classification (NCBI taxonomy): domain Eukaryota; kingdom Metazoa; phylum Chordata; class Mammalia; order Artiodactyla; family Monodontidae; genus Delphinapterus; species Delphinapterus leucas. The sequence goes on from NC_143133.1 coordinate 104,298,286, forward strand.
TACTGAGAAAATATTTGAAGAGATTATAGTTGAAAACTTCCCTAATATGGGAAAGGAAATAGTTAATCAAGTCCAGGAAGCACAGAGAGTCCCATATCAGATAAATCCAAGGAGAAACATGCCAAGACACATATTAATCAAACTATCAAATATTAAATACAAAGAAAACATATTAAAAGCAACAAGGGAAAAACAACAAATAACACACAAAGGAATCCCCATAAGGTTAACAACTGATCTTTCAGCAGAAACTATGCAAGCCAGAAGGGACTGGCAGTACATATTTAAAGTGATGAAGGAGAAAAACCTACAACCAAGATTACTCTACCCAGCAAGGGTCTCATTCAGATTAGATGGAGAAGTTAAAACATTTACAGACAAGCAAAAAACTGAGGGAGTTCAGCACCACAAAACCAGCTTTACAACAAATGCCAAAGGAATTTCTCTGGGCAAGAAACACAAGAGAAGGAAAAGACCTACAATAAAAAACCCAAAACAATTAAGAATATGGTAATAGGAACATACATATCAATAATTACCTTAAAGTAAATGGATTAAATGCTCCCACCAAAAGACACAGATTGGCTGAATGAATACAAACAAGACTGGTATATATGCTGTCTACAAGAGACCCACTTCATACCTAGAGACACATACAGACTGAAAGTAAGGGGATGGAAAAAGATATTTCATGCAAATGGAAATCAAAAGAAAGCTAGAGTAGCAATTCTCATATCAGACAAAATAGACTTTAAAATAAAGACTATTAGAAGAGACCAAGAAGGACACTACATAATGATCAAGGGATCAATCCAAGAAGAAGATATAACAATTGTAAATATTTATACACCCAACATAGGAGTACCTCAATACATAAGGCAAATACTAACAGCCATAAAAGAGGAAATCGACAGTAACACAATCACAGTAGGGGACTTTAACACCCCACTTTCACCAATGGACCGATCATCCAAAATGAAAATAAATAAGGACACACAAGCATTAAATGATACATAAACAAGATAGACTTAATTGATATTTATAGGACATTCCATCCAAAAACAACAGAATACACATTTTTCTCAAGTGCTCATGGAACATTCTCCAGGATAGATCATATCTTGAGTCACAAATCAAGCCTTGATAAATTTAAGAAAATTGAAATTGTATCAAGTAACATTTCCAACCACAATGCTATGAGACTAGATATCAATTACAGGAAAAGATCTGTAAAAAATACAAATACATGGAGGCTAAACAATAAACTAATTAATAACGAAGTGATCACTGAAGAAATCAAAGAGGAAATCAAAAAATACCAAGAAACAAATGACAATGGAGACACGATGACCCAAAACCTATGGGATACAGCAAAAGCAGTTGTAAGAGGGAAGTTTATAGCAATACAATCCTAACTTAAGAAAGAAGAAACATCTCAAATAAACGAACTAAACTTGCACGTAAAGCAATTAGAGAAAGAAGAACAAAAAAACGCCCAAAGTTAGCAGAAGGAAAGAAATCATAAAGATCAGGTCATAAATAAATGAAAAAAAAAATTAAGGAAATTAGAGCAAAGATCAATAAAACTAAAAGCTGGTTCCTGAGAAGATTAAAAAATAATAATAAACCATTAGCCAAACTCATCAAGAAAAAATGGGAGGAGACTCAAATCAATAGAATTAGAAATGAAAAAGAAGTAACAACTGACACTGCAGAAATACAAAGGATCAGGAGAGATTACTACAAGCAACTCTATGCCAATAAAATGGACAGCCTGGAAGAAATGGAAAAATTCTTAGAAATACACAACCTTCTGAGACTGAGCCAGGAAGAAATAGAAAATATGAACAGACCAATCACAAGCACTGAAATTAAAACTGTGATTAAAAATATTCCAATAAACAAAAGCCCAGGACCAGATGGCTTCAGAGAGGAATTCTATCAAACATTTAGAGAAGACCTAACATCTATCCTTCTCAGACTCTTCCAAAATATAGCAGAGGGAGGAACATTCCCAAAATCATTCTACGAGGCCACCATCACCCTGATACCAAAACCAGACTAAGATGTCACAAAGAAAGAAAACTACAGGCCAATATTACTGATGAACATAGATGCAAAAATCCTCAACAAAATACTAGCAAACAGAATCCAACAGCACATTAAAAGGATCATACACCATGATCAAGTGGGGTTTATTCCAGGAATGCAAGGATTCTTCAATATACGCAAATCAATCAACATGATACACCATATTAACAAACTGAAGGAGAAAAACCATACGATCATCTCAAAAGATGCAGAGAAAGCTTTCAACAAAATTCAACACACATTTATGATAAAAACCCTGCAGAAAGTAGGCATAGAGGGAACTTTCCTCAACATAATAAAGGCCATATATGACAAACCCACAGCCAACATCATCCTCAATGGTGAAAAACTGAAAGCATTTCCACTAAGATCAGGAACAAGACAAGGTTTCCCACTCTTACCACTCTTATTCAACATAGACCTTGAAAGTTATAGCCACAGCAATCAGAGAGGAAAAAGAAATAAATGGAATCCAAATCAGAAAAAAAGAAGTAAAGCTGTCACAGTTTGCAGATGACATCATACTATACATAGAGAATGCTAAAGATGCTACCAGAAAACTACTAGATCTAATCAATGAATTTGGTAATGTAGCAGGATACAAAATTAATGCACAGCAATCCCTGGTATTCTTGAACACTAATGATGAAAAATCTGAAAGTGAAATTAAGAAAATACTCCCATTTACCATTGCAACATAATAATAAAATATCTAGGAATAAGCTTACCTAAGGAGACAAAAGACCCTTATGCAGAAAACTGTAAGACACTGATGAAAGAAATTAAAGATGGTACAAATAGATGGAGAGATATACCATTTTCTTGGATTGGAAGAATCAACATTGTGAAAATGACTCTACTACCCAAAGCAATATACACATTCAATGCAATCCCTATCAAACTACCATTGGCATTTTTCACAGAACTAGAATAAAAAACCTCACAATTTGTATGGAAACACCAAAGACCATGAATAGCCAAAGCAATCTTGAGAATGAAAAATGGAGCTGGGGGAATTTAGCTCCCTGACTTCAGATTATACTACAAAGCTATAGTAATCAAGACAGTATGGTACTGGCACAACAACAGAAATATAGATCAATGGAACAGGATAGAAACTCCAGAAATAAACCCATGCACATATGGTCACCTTATCTTTGATAAAAGGGGCAAGAATACACAGTGGAGAAAAGACAGCCTCTTCAATAAGCAGTGCTTGGAAAACTGGACAGGTACATGTAAAAGTATGAGATTAGATCACTCCCTAACACCATACACAAAAATAAGCTCAAAACGGATTAAAGATCTAAATGTAAGGCCAGAAACTATCAAACTCTTAGAGGAAAACTTAGACAGAACACTCTATGACATAAATCACAGCAAGATCCTTTTTGACCCACCTCCTAGAGACATGGAAATAAAAACAAAATTAAACAAATGGGACCTAATGAAACTTCAAAGATTTGTGCAGCAAAGGAAACCATAAACAAGACGAAAAGACAACCATCAGAATGGGAGAGAAAATATTTGTAAATGAGGCAACTGACAAAGGATTAATCTCCAAAATTTACAAGCAGCTCATGCAGCTCAAAAGCAATTAAACTAAAAACTCAATCCAAAAATGGGCAGAACACCTAAGTAGACAGTTCTCCAGAGAAGATATACAGCTTGCCAACAAACACATGAAAGAATGTTCAATGTCATTAATCATTAGAGAAATGCAAATCAAAACTACAATGAGGTATCATCTCACACCAGTCAGAATGGCCATCATCAAAAAATCTAGAAACAATAAATGCTGGAGAGGGTGTAGAGAAAATGGAACACTCTTGTACTTTTGGTGTGAATGTAAATTGATACAGCCACTATGGATAACAGTATGGAGGTTCCTTTAAAAACTACAAATAGAACTACCATACAACCCAGCAATCCCACTACTAGGCATATACCCTGAGAAAACCATAATTCAAAAAGAGTCATGTACCAAAATGTTCATTGCAGCTCTATTTACAATAGTCAGGACATGGAAGCAACCTAAGTGTCCATCAACAGATGAATGGATAAAGAAGATATGGCACATATATACAATGGAATATTACTCAGCCATAAAAAGAAATGAAATTGAGTTATTTGTAGTGAGGTGGATGGACCTAGAGTCTGTCATACAGAGTGAAGTAAGTCAGATAGAGATAAACAAATACCGTATGCTAACACATATATATGGAATCTAAGAAAAAAAAAGAAGGTCATGAAGAACCTAGTGGTAAGACGGGAATAAAGACACAGACCTACTAGAGAAGGGACTTGAGGATATGGGGAGGGGGAAGGGTAATCTGTGACAAAGCGAGAGAGTGGCATGGACATATATACACTACCAAATATAAAATAGATAGCTAGTGAGAAGCAGCCGCACAGCACAGGGAGGTCAGCTCGGTGCTTTGTGACCATCTAGAGGCGTGGGATAGGGAGGGTGGGAGGGAGGGAGACACAAGAGGGAAGAGATATGGGAACATATGTATATGTATAACTGATACACTTTGTTATAAAGCAGAAACTAACACACCATTGTAAAGCAATTATACTCCAATAAAGATGTTTAAAAAAATGAATAGTTATATGTAACATCTTTTCATGTGCATATTTGCCTTTCAGATCACTTCTTTGATAAAGTGTCTGTTTACATCTTTTGCCCATTTTAAAAAATTGGATTGTTTTCTTTTTCAGATTTGAGAAAAGTTTTATGGATGCTTGTTATCAGTCTTCTTTCAGGTGCATCATTTGCAAACCTTTATTTCCATTTCCTTACTAGTGTATTTTAATGAGCAGATGTTTTAAATATTTATAGAGTCCAATTTATCAAAATTGCCTTTTATGGTTTGTGTTTTTGTATCCTATCTAAAAACATCTTTGCCTAATTCAAAGTCAGAAAGATTTTCTTCTATACATTTGTCTAACAGTTTTATAGTTTTGTGTGTTATATTAGTTCTATGATTCATTTGAAGTTAATATTTTATATAATCTGAGATACAGATCAAAGTTCATTTTTTCTTGCATATGTTTGCCCAGTTTTCCTACTATCATTTGCTAGAGACTATCTTTTCTCCATTTAATTGTCTTTGTCTTTTTATCAAAAATCAATTGATCATATATGTGATGGATTTTAGACTCTATTGTGTCCCATTAAATGTGTGTTTATATTTTTGTCAGTACCACAGTTTTGATTACTGTGTCTTTATAGTAATTCAAGTACTGAACCCTCCAATTTATCTTGGCTTCAGATCCTTTTTTATGCTTTAGAACAAACTTGTCTATTTCTATGAAAAAAAACTTGCTAAGATTTTGATTGAGATGATGTTGTAACTACAGACTAATTTGTGTAATGAATTGACATCTTGACACTATTGAATCATCCAATCCATTAATCCTCGTATACGTCTCATTTATTTAGGTCTTTTGTACATACTTTGTTAGATTTATCCCTAAAAGTATTATTTCATGATTTGTGCTGTTATTGTTGCTTTGGGTACTATTGTAAATTTGAAATAAAGAACCACTGTTTTATATTTCAATTTCTAATTATTTATTACTAGTGTATAAAAGTACAATTGATTTTAGTATAATGGATTTGTATCCTGCAACTTAATTAAAATTCATTTATTGGATATAATAACATTTTTCTAGATTGTTTGAGATTTTATATGTAAACAATCATGTCATCTGAGAATAAGGCAGCTTATTGCTTCCTTTCCAATATGAAGTCCTTTTATTTCCTTTTCTTACCTTATTGCACTGACTAGAACCACCAGCACATTACTGAATAGGAGTGGTAAAAGCAGACATTCTTGCCCTGACAATCTTAGGGAGAAATATTCATATGATGTTCATACTTAATATATTATGTGTGATGTTAGATTTTTTCACAGCTACCCTTTACCAAGTTAAGGAAGTTTCTTTCTACTTCCTGCTTGGTGAGAATTTTTATCCTGAGAAAATGCTGAATTTTGTTACATGCTTTCCCTGCATCTAATCAAGATGATTATATGGTTTTCCCTTCCTAGGCTGTTGAATTACATTACTTTTCAAACATCAAACCAACCTTGCATTCCTGAGAGAAACCCCATTTGGTCATGATGTATTGTCATTTTTATATATTTTTTCATTCAATTTACTATTTTTAAAAGGATTTTTGTTTTTATGTTTGTGAAGGATATTGGTCTGTAATTTTCTCTTCTTATAATGTCTTTCTCTAGTTTTTGTCATTAGAGTAATGCTGGTTTCACATAATAAACTGGGAGAGACAGTTCCAAGTGGATTTTCAGTATGCTCAGAAATCTGGGAAGGAATTATAGTGTCTGACCCTGAGCTGTTTCCTCTTTCTCCATCTGGCTTTTAGTGACAATGCTAGAGTTAGAAGAACTGTCATGTCTGTTCAGTAGAATTCTGCAATTGAAGGGAAATAGATGTTGATTTTCAACATGAACATTAAGAATCAAGAAAATAAAATGTCACAGCTATGGGGATCTTTTCTTCTTAGTAACAAAAAGACTATGCCATTTATACAATGGTAGATACAACTCCTTTGCTGACCAAAGTGTTTTTTGTTTAGGGTTCTTGGTTACCATATCTAAGGATCATGGGGAAGCAATACTGATTCTATGATTACCACTCTCCAAAGGGAAATTGAAATAAAGTGCCAATATGCCCACTAAATTTTCACTTTGTCTGGTTATTTAGATGAGAGCATGTTTTCCCCAGGCTAAGAACTTACACTTTGAAGACTCACATTTCTATAGACAGAAATATAGATTAGTGCTCTCCAACAGGATTTTCTGTTGTGATGGAAATGATCCATATCTCTGATGTCTGATAAGGTAGTCACTAGCCATATACAGCTACCAAGTCCTTGAAATGTGACTAGTGTGACTAAGAAACTAAAATTTAATTTTATTTAATTTTTTAAAGTTTAGATTTAAATAACCACATGTGGCTAGTGACTACCAAATTAGACAGTGCAAAATAGAATGCCAATTTTGCCCCTTGAAAAATTTTAGAAGCAGAAGTTCTCACTAAGTAAAGGGGGGAAAAAAAAACAACCTTGGGAACAAGTTGTCAAGCTAGAGATATAAGGTTTTTGGACAACATTATTTGTAGGTGTCCAAATTCCATCAGGTGAAATTTCCATCAGATTGCAGGCTAATGGAATCTCAATGCTTCTTAAGTTAATTCTATTCTGATTCACTTTGGTATTATTACCATCATGCTGACAAAAGCACAACGTTGACAATGGATGGCAACGTTATTGTTTTTATTTGGAAATAGATGTTCTTGTGGTGCTCTGTATTTTTATACTTATACTCTCTGTGGGAGGCATCAAATTGAATATTCAACATGGCTTCTCTGAGGTTTGATTCCCACACACTGAATACATGTTTTGGCTCTTGGGGGTGGTAGCATGAATGCCTGAGCTTTACATCACCGATAGAAGCTTCAAAAAGGAATCAAACTTCGTTTTTGTGTTTTGTTTCTTGCTATTTAATTTCATTTTCTACCTTTCCTTCTTTCTTTCTTCCTCTCTCTCTTTCTTTCTTTCATATTTCTTTCTTAATAACTGAGATGGATGAGGGGAACAGTTAAAAATAAAGGGCATGCTTTGGAGTGGCAGTGAGCTTGACTCCATTTCTATGCATTTCTCTCAAAGGATCTTTTATGTTAAATCACTTACTTGCTATCAAAGATACTCAGTGAACACAATTTAGAGATTCATCAAAATGACAAAACTGAGAGACTCCAGGGCAGGAAAAGGTCACCAGCCTCTGTACAGTGCTTGATCTGTTTGAGCCCTTAACAAATACTCTCAGGATGGTGATGTCTTTGTTCTCATCTATTCTGGCGGAAATGATTTAGTGAATGCTCTGCACCTTTCTCTCCCTTCAATGCCACCCTTGACCCCTAACCCCCACCCTTTCACATTAGATCTTTTTGCTTCACTGGCCTTTTCCGATGAGGAAGAGTCTCACCAAATCAAGAATGCACCTTTTGAGAAGAGGTCAATTAGTCCTGGGGAGTAATGAGGACTAAGCTGCTCTCTCCACTTTGACCATTGATTTAAACACTATTCACAAGCTCCAGGGTGCTAGTGAGGCAATGCTCTGGGAACTGATGAGGGACTTCATCCTCCATTCCCATAACCCATGCCCAGTCACCCCAGAGAATCAGCCACCAGCCATAACTCCTTCCCACCCAGCTACATGGTAACCAAAACAAGTCCCTTCTGTGTACACTTTCTGTAGCGTGTAATTGCCAACTGGTGAAAGAGAAGAATGGAAAGGAAATGTATTGAGAGAGCTCTGACAGAATGATCTTAACAAGGGTTCTGAGGCCCCAACCCTACATGCCAAGAGGCAAACTTTATGGCATGGCCCAGGCCTGCAGGCTGGACAGTGCAGGAACTGCTCTATACAGAGCATGGCCCCTTCACCAATGCCACATATACACCACGTGGGCAGCTTGTGCTTCCTAAAGCCACAGACTCTCAGAGTCAGGAGACCATAGAGATTCTTCACCCTTTCTCAGCATGAGGATTCCCTCTTCAAATCCTCCACAAGTGGCCACCATGTAGACACCACTATTTCCCCAGAATAGATCCAATTGAACCAAATAATTCATAAGCTATCAAACTTTCCTTGGTTTTATCATTTCTGCCCCAAGCTAAGTTTCTGTAGTCCTTTCAGTTGTGCCTCATAAAGCATGGTTTTTGAGGTTATTTCCTGTCCTGGTCACTTGTATAGTCAAGGTCAGTAAGGACATTCAAGCTCAGCCATACCTATATAGATGTCTTCATTGGCCTCTAAATGTCTTATTGGAGTTTAGCAGAGTAGAGTCAGAGGTATGTGAAGAGTGTGGAGGTAGGAGGTCAGGCGAAGGGGTAGTAGCTTTAATCTGTCTCTGAAGCGGCACTGGATTAGGGTAGGAATACCTGGAGACAGAAACGAGATTCAGTCTTAGAAATAATCATTTAGTTTTTGAGCACATTTGGGGAACTATACCAGTCATTTCACATACATTAATCATTACAAGGAAGTAAACCTTACTACTCTCAGCTTGCAATGAAAGTACAAGGCTCATAGAGGTTAAATTCTTTACCCAAGGTCATATAGCTAATAAGTGGCAAATAACGTATTGCTCCAAAACTTCTAACTTAGGGTAATATTTCCTGGCCAATGCCACATTCTCAAATCATACAAACTATTGAGATCCAGATTTTTTCTGTTTTGACCTTTCAGATCTGTCCAGTCACTCCTCTTTGGTCAGATGTTTCTGAGCTTAGCTTATCACCTGCTATGACCTTCAATTCCTTCCTGAGCCTTCCAGCCTTCCTGCTCTGAACTTGGGTATCTTCCTGATACCAGAAACTAGCCTGAGTCCTTGGTTCCCCCTCATCATTATGTGTGGACATACACTTAAGCTCCCTCAAGAGAAAGGGAGATTCCAGCTCCCTGAGTCACTGAGTCCACATGTTTCTTCCCCCCAAGTCCTGAGAAATGATACTTTTGGTGTTAAAGAAAAAAGTTAGCTCTTTTGCTCTAGGCTCCCAAATGCCATTAGATGAATTTTTAATTCTCCAAAGCTTTCTGCTAAATGTTCACATCTTCCTTCTTTTTCTGTGTGTGTGTGATCTTTCTCAAAGAATCCAGTGTCCTGTGGATGCTTCCTGAATTGTGAGAAAGTGAAAGAAAAAATGGAACAAGCACCCAGTTGTTTAAAGTTTCATTAAGGTGGCTTTCAGCTCATACTCAAATGATGTAGCTTAAGTCAAATCTCCAGAGACCTTTTTAAGCTATCTTGCTCATAATGCAATTCAAGTGATTGAGAGCCATTAGAAAGTTCTCATCAGAAGTCTGTTGAGATTGAACATGGACATGGTATTCTGACTGAAGAACCTCGTTCTGATGAACTGAAGACTACTTTGTACTTTTAACAACTGTTCATAAACTAGAGCCCATGTCGTCCAGTCTCTGTAAGTTATAGCATTCAAATAAATACAGTCCAACCACTATAAGTAATTAAAAGCGATTCTGATCTTTTCTTGAATATCTTAAAGATGTTGAAGAGAACCAATTTATTACCCACAATAGTGTTTCTTTTTTTAAAGAAAAAAAAAGATTGTTTGATGTGGACCATTCTTAAAGTCTTTATTGAATTTGTTACAATATTGCTTCTGTTTTATGTTTTGGTTTTCTGGCCACAAGGCATGTGGGATCTTAGCTGGCCAACCAGGGATCAAACCCATACCCACTGCCTTGGAAGGTGAAATCTTAACCACTGGACAACCAGGGAAGTCCCCACAGTAGTGTTTCTTAAAAGTCTCTTTCTCCATTATTTTCCTTCTCAATATTAGTCAAATTCCCAACTTCCTCAAAGCTTCTCTCTATATACTTCACTCTCGACCTCCAATCCCCAAATCTTCCTCTAAAAACAAGTTGGCAGAGACCTCTTCTTTCCTCTTGATATCCCCTACCCGGAGCTTTTCTTGGTACCCACAGGAGCCCACTCTGTCCTCATACAGGTAAAATCCCACAGTGCAAGGTAGTTAACATCCTAAGGACAAACCTTGACTAATGGAGAATAGGAGCAGATTGATAAATGTTTTCTTGTTTCTTCCCCTGGATATTTCATAAGCATTTCATATTTTCCTAGAGAGGTAATTTGTGAGATACTTAATATCCGTTAGTAAATTCCTTCTTTTTTTTTTCTTTTCTTTTTTCTTTCTTTCTTTCTTTTTATTTTTATTTTTTTGGCTTGAAGTAGTCACAATGAATTATGTTGTTTGCAACCAAGAATCACATCTAATAAAGATTCCAATAGTAGTTACTTGAGTTCCAGTTTCCCTGAGTCCTTGACAACACTGGTTATTATCAATTAAAAGAAGCAAGCAAAATGAAACAAAAATATTTCCTTAGGGTCCAGACTTACAAGACAAAAACACAAATAAATTTTTACAGAGTGCCCACAGTTGAGCTAGCTCTTAACTCTGTAGCTACAAACTGGGTTTGGGACTCATTTAAAGAAGGGATCATATGAATTTAGCTGGAAGGCCATTTCCATTCTTTTATTACACTGATCATTTCATATTTTGACCCCAGGTTTCATGTGATGCTTGGTGGAAAACATGTGTTTTGCAAAGCATGACTGTTTCTGGTTGGTAAACTAGAAGATAGATTTCTCTGACCTGCTGGAAGATATCATGGATTCCTTCTCAACTGAGGAACTGCTTCCCAAAGCATTTATCCAAATTGCCTTGCCTCATAACAGCTTCTCAAACTTGCCTGCTCAAGTATTCCTAACAGCAGAGTGAATACATTCCCTTTGGGAGTCTGGTGGCAGGATAAGAAGTGACACAACGTGAACTTTAAATGTCTTTGAAAGTTTATTCTTATCGAAGAATTAATTTAAATTTTACATTCTGTTCCCTAAAATGCCAATTCTACATTTATATAAAAATTATAAGCAGAATTACTTACTAAGGAGAATTTCCATTGACTAATTAGATGGAACAATGCATTTATCTCTACTCCATCCCAGAATGAATTGATCTGATCCACATGTTAAACATGCTAGGTACACATTCAGTTTGTACCCTACTTCACTCTATATCAACATCGTCAGCCAGTGACCATCAGATTCATGAAATACAGAGACCAAAATTAACAAACCAAAACGATGAAGCAGAGACCAGATGGGGAGAGAAAGAAACTTAAACCTCAATCTAAAATCCTCAGAGAAAAGAGAAAATATTGCCTTCTTGAATAGAAGTAATAAGAATAGGATGTTATTTTAAAACAAAAAAAAAGAAACTTTCAGAGAAAAAGAAAGAATTCTCAGGAATAAATGCAAAATAAAAAGTTAAATAGGAGAAAAGAAGATAAAGTTGAGAGAATCTTAATAGAAGTAGAACAAAACAATTATAACAAACAGGAAAATAGGAGAAAAAAGAGTTTTTATTTTTTTTTATTTTTTGGATTTTAGAAAAAAATATATTTTTTAACATCTTTATTGGAGTATAATTGCTTTACAATGTTGTGCTGGCTTCTGCTTTATAACAAAGAGAATCAGTTATACATATACATATGTCCCCATATCTCTTCCCTCTTTCATCTCCGTCACTCACACCCTACCTTTCCCACCCCTCTAGGTGGTCACAAAGCACCGAGCTGATCTCCCTGTGCTATGCGGCTCCTTTCCACTAGCTATCCACCTTACGTTTGGCAGTGTATATATGTCCATGCCACTCTCTAACTTTGTCCTAGCTTACCATTCCCCCTCCACGTATCCTCAAGTCCATTCTCTAATAGGTCTGCATCTTTATTCCCGTCTTGCCCCTAGGTTCCTCAGGACTTTTTTTTTTTAGATACCATATATATGTGTTAGCATATGGTATTTGTTTTTCTCTTTCTGACTTACTTCACTCTGTATGACAGTCTCTAGTCCATCCACCTTACTACAAATAACTCAATTTCATTCCTTCTTATGGCTGAGTAATATTCCATTGTATATATATGCCCCATCTTCTTCATCCATTCATCTGTCGATAGACACTTAGGTTGCTTCCATGTCCTCGCTATTGTAAACAGAGCTGCAGTGAACATTTTGGTACATGACTCTTTTTGAATTATGGTTTTCTCAGGGTATATGCCCAGTAGTAGGATTGCTGTGTCATACAGTAGTTCTATTTTTAGTTTTTTAAGGACCTTCCATACTGTTCTCCATAGGGACTGTATCACTTTACATTCCCACCAACAGTACAAGAGAGTTCCCTTTTCTGAACACCCTCTCCAGCTTTTATTGTTTCTAGATTTTTTGATGATGGCCATTCTGACTCGTGTGAGATGATATCTCATTGTAGTTTTGATTTGCATTTCTCTAATGATTAATGACATTGAACATTCTTTCATGTGTCTGTTGGCAATCTGTATATCTTCTTTGGAGAAATGTCTGTTTAGGTCTTCTGTCCATTTTTGGATTGGGTTGTTTGTTTTTTTTAATATTGAGCTGCATGAGCTGCTTGTAAATTTTGGAGATTAATCCTTTGTCAGTTGCTTCATTTGCAAATATTTTCTCCCATTCTGAGGGTTGTCTTTTCATCTTGTTTATGGTTTCCTTTGCTGTGCAAAAGCTTTTAAGTTTCATTAGGTCCCATTTGTTTATTTTTGTTTTTATTTCCATGTCTCTAGGAGGTGGGTCAAAAAGGATCTTGCTGTGATTTATGTCTTAGAGTGTTCTGCTATGTTTTCTGCTAACAGTTTTATAGTGTCCAGTCTTACATTTAGGTCTTTAATCCATTTTGAGTTTGTTTTTGTGTATGGTGTTAGGGAGTGTTCTAATTTCGTTCTTTTACATGTACCTGTACAGTTTTCCCAGCACCACTAATTGAAGCGGCTCTCTTTTCTCCACTGTATATTCTTGCCTCCTTTATCAAAGGTAAGGTGGCCATATGTGCGTGAGCTTATCTCTGGAGTTTCTAACCTGTTCCATTGATCTATATTTCTGTTTCTGTGCCAGTACCATACTGTCTTGATTACTGTAACTTTGTAGTATACTCTGAAGTCAGGGAGCCTGAATCCTCTGGCTCTGTTTTTCTTTCTCAAGGTTGCTTTGGTTTTCGGGGTCTTTTGTGTTTCCATACAAATTGTGAAATTTTTTGTCCTAGTTCTGTGAAAAATGCCAGTGGTAGTTTAATAGGGATTGCATTGAATGTGTAGATCGCTTTGCGTAGTAGAGTCATTTTCACAGTGTTGATTCTTCCAATTCACGAACATGGTATATCTCTCCATCTATTTGTGTCATCTTTAATTTCTTTCATCAGTGTCTTATAATTTTCTGCATACAGGTCTTTTGTCTCCTTAGGTAGGTTTATTCCTAGATATTTTATTCTTTTTGTTGCAATGGTAAATCGGAGTGTTTCCTTAATTTTACTTTCAGATTTTTCATCATTAGTGTATAGGAATGCAACAGGTTTCTGTGCATTAATTTTGTATCCTGCTACTTTACCAAATTCATTGATTAGCTCTAGCAGTTTTCTGGTAGCATCTTTAGGATTCTTTATGTATAGTATCATGTCATCTGCACACAGGGACAGCGTTACTTCTTCTTTTCCAATTTGGATTCCTTTTATTTCTTTTTCTTCTCTGATTGCTGTGGCTAAAAATTCCAAAACTATGTTGAATAATAGTGGTGAGAGTGGGCAACCTTGTCTTGCTCCTGATCTTAGTGGAAATGCTTTCAGTTTTTCACCATTGAGGACGATGTTGGCTGTGGGTTTGTCATATATGGCCTTTATTATGTTGAGGAAAGTTCCCTCTATGCCTACTTTCTGGAGGGTTTTTATCATAAATCGGTGTTGAATTTTGTCAAAAGCCTTCTCTGCATCTATTGAGATGATCATATGGTTTTTCTCCTTCAATTTGTTAATATGGTGTATCACATTGATTGATTTGCGTATATTGAAGAATCCTTGCATTCCTGGAATAAACCCCACTTGATCATAGTGTATGATCCTTTTAATGTGTTGTTTGATTCTGTTTGCTAGTATTTTGTTGAGGATTTTTGCATCTATATTCACCAGTGATATTGGCCTGTAGTTTTCTTTCTTTGTGACATCTTAGTCTGGCTTTGGTAACAGAGTGATGGTGGCCCTGTAGAATGAGTTTGGGAGTGTTCCTCCCTCTGCTATATTTTGGAACATTCTGAGAAGGATAGGTGTTAGCTCTTCTCTAAATGTTTGATTGAACTCGTCTCTGAAGCCATCTGGCCCTGGGCTTTTGTTTGTTGGAAGATTTTTAATCACAGTTTTAATTTCAGTGCTTGTGATTGGTCTGTTCATATTTTCTATTTCTTCCTGGTTCAGTTTCGGAAGGTTGTGCATTTCTAAGAATTTGTCCATTTCTTCCAGGTTGTCCATTTTACTGGCATAAAGTTGCTTGTAGTAATCTCTCATGATCCTTTGTATTTCTGCAGTGTCAGCTGCTACTTCTTCTTTTTCATTTCTAATTCTATTGATTTGAGTCTTCTCCCTTTTTTTCTTGATGAGTCTGGCTAATGGTTTATCAATTTTGTTTATCTTCTCAAAGAACCAGCTTTTACTTTTATTGATCCTTGCTATTTTTTCCTTCATTTCTTTTTCATTTATTTCTGATCTGATCTTTATGATTTCTTTCCTTCTGCTAACTTTGGGATTTTTTGTTCTTTCTCTAATTGGTTTAGGTGTAATGTTAGGTTGTTTATTTGAGATATTTCTTGTTTCTTGAGGTAGGATGGTATTGCTATAAACTTCCCTCTTAGAACTGATTTTGCTGTATCCCATAAGTTTCAGGTCATCGTGTTTCTTTGTCATTTGTTTCTAGGTATTTTTTGGTTTCCTCTTTGCTTTCTTCAGTGATCTCTTGGTTATTAAGTAGTGTGTTGTTTAGCCTCAATGTGTTTGTATTTCTTACAGATTTTTTCCTGTAATTGATATCTTGTCTCATAGCATTGTGGTCAGAAAAGTTATTTGATATGATTTCAATTTTCTTCAATTTACCAGGGCTTGATTTGTGACCCAAGGTAAGACCTATCCTGGAGAATGTCCCATGAGCACTTGAGAAGAATGTGTAATCTTTTGTTTTTGGATGGAATGTCCTATAAATATCAATTAAGTCCATCTTTTTAAATATATCATTTAAAGTTTGTGTTTCTTTATTGATTTTCATTTTGGATGATCGGTCCATTGGTGAAAGTGGGGTGTTAAATTCCCCCACTATTATTGTGTTACTGTCGACTTCCCCTTTTATGGCTGTTAGTATTTGCCTTATGTATTGAGGTGCTGCTATGTTGGGTGAATAAATATTTACAATTGTTATATCTTCTTCTTGGATTGATCCCTTGATCATTCTGTAGTGTCCTTCTTTGTCTCTTGTCTTTGTTTTAAAGTCTATTTTGTCTGATATGAGAATTGCCTACTCCAGCTTGCTTTTGATTTCCATTTGCATGGAATATCTTTTTCCATCCCCTCATTTTCAGTCTGTATGTGTCCCTAGGTCTGAAGTGGGTCTCTTGTAGACAGCATATATACCAGTCTTGTTTTTGTATCCATTCAGCCTATCGATGTCTTTTGGTTGGAGCACTTAATCCATTTCCATTTAAGGTAATTATCGATATGTATGTTCCTATTACCATTTTCTTAATTGTTTCCAGTTTATTATTGTAGGTCTTTTCCTTCTCTTGTATTTCCTGCCTAGAGAAGTTCCTTTAGCATTTGTTATAAAGCTGGTTTGGTGGTGCTGAACTCCCTCAGTTTTTTGCTTGTCTGTAAATGTTTTAACTTCTCCATCTAATCTGAATGAGACCCTTGCTGGGTAGAGTAATCTTGGTTGTAGGTTTTTCTCCTTCATCACTTTAAATATGTCCTGCCACTGCCTTCTGGTTTGCAGAGCTTCTGCTGAAAGATCAGCTGTTAACCTTATGGGGATTCACTTATGTGTTATTTGCTGTTTTTCTCTTGCTGCTTTTAATATTTTGTCTTTGTATTTAATTTTTGAAAGTTTGATTAATATGTGTCTTGGCATGTTTCTCCTTAGATTTATCCTGTATGGGACTCTCTGTGCTTCCTGGACTTGATTAACTATTTCCTTTCCCATATTAGGGAAGTTTTCAACTATAATCTCTTCAACTATATTCTCAGTCCCTTTCTTTTTCTCTTCCTCTTCTTGGACCCCTATCAATCAAATGTTGGTGTGTTTAATGTTTCCCCAGAAGTCTCTGAGACTGTCCTCAGTTCTTTTCATTCTTTTTTCTTTATTCTGCTCTGCAGTAGTTATTTCCACTATTTTATCACCCTGGTCACTTATCCATTCTTCTGCCTCAGTTATTCTGCTATTGATCCCTTCTACAGAATTTTTAGTTTCATTTATTGTGCTGTTCATCACTGTTTGTTTGCTCTTTAGTTCTTCTAGATCCTTGTTAAATGTTTCTTCTATTTTCTCCATTCTATTTCCAAGATTTTGGATCATTTTTACTATCATTATTCTGAATTCTTTTTGAGGTAGACTGCCTATTTCCTCTTCATTTGTTAGGTCTGGTGGGTTTTTATCTTGCTACTTAATCTGCTGTGTGTTTCTCTGTCTTCTCATTTTGCTTATCTTATTGTGTTTGGGATCTCCTTTTTGCAGGCTGCAGGTTCATAGTTTCTATTGTTGTTGGTGTCTTCCTCCAGTGGCTAAGGTTGGTTCAGTGTGTTGTGTAGGCTTCCTGGTGTAGGGAACAAGTGCCTGTGTTCTGGTGGATGAGGCTGGATCTTGTCTTTCTGGTGGACAGGACCACCAGAACCTGGTGGTGTGTTTTGGGGTGTCTGTGGCCTTATTATGATTTTAGGCAGTCTCTGTGCTAATGGATGGGGTTGTGTTCCTGTCTTGCTAGTTGTTTGGCATAGGGTGTCCAGCATTGTAGCTTGCTTGTCATTGAGTGGAGCTGGGCCTTCGCATTGAGATGGAGATCTCTGGGAGATTTTCACCGTTTGATATTACATGGAGCTGGGAGGTCTCTTGTGGACCACTGTCCTGAACTTGGCTCTCCCACATCAGTGGTACAGCCCTGATGCCTGGCTGGAGCACCAAGAGCCTGTCCTCCACACGGCTTTTGCGCCACCCTAGTCTCGAAGCTCCCTTCCCTGCTATGGCTGTAGGTAGGAGGCCTCAGTTCCTTGCCACACGGATCTCTCCTTAGGGCTGCTTGAGTGTCCTCATGACATGGCAGCTGGCTTACCCCAGGATGAGTGATCTGGCCCACGGTCCCCAGGTCTGTCGCAGCTTCGGCTCAAGAGTTTTTAAAATAGAAGATCAATTCAGAAGGTCTGACCTCTGACTAATAGAAGTTCCAGAAAGAATACCAAGTACACAGATGGAAGTAAAAAATCAGATAATACCGGAACCTTTCCCAGAACTAAAGGCCATGAGTTTCTGAATTGAAAGGGCCCACCAGGTGCCTTAGGACAATAAACAAAAAACAAACCATACCAAGGCAAACCACTGTGAAATTTCTGAATATTGGGATTAAAGAAAAATATCCTAAGAAATCCCAGACAGAAAAGCAGGGCATATACCAAAGGCCAGGAATCAGCAAGGCACTAGATTTTCCAAAAGCACCCTGAAGTCTAGAAGATTCTGGAGGAATACTATCACTATTTCAAATTTTAAAAATATTTTCAATCTAGAATTTTATAGGCAGCCAAACTATAACTTAATGTAATTGTACAATAAAAATTTTCTGACTTTCAAGGTCTGAAAAAATCTGCTTCCTATGTACCTTATGTCAGAAAGCTACTGGAGGATGTGTTCCATAAAAACAAGAGAGTAAACAGAGATAAAGCAAGATAATCAGAAAATGAGGACTATAATCTCAGGAAGAGACTATTTTCAGACATGAAAAGAATTCCTTTAATAACAATAAAGGGAATACCCAGGTCAGCAGCTATGTAGCAGGCTTTGAAAGTCCTCAAGTTTGGGTTGGAGCAGGAAAATGAAATACTCCAGAAACAACATCTCCAAGAAAAAAAAAGGAGCCAATTCCTGAAGTCATGTTCTCCTGGAGAATGTGCAAACTAATTAGTGTAGGAACATAACACTAAGCAGAGTTTTTTTCAAAAAAAGACAATTTGAACTCCAGGAAAAACGAAAAGCTGTACAAGAAAGAACATGTAATCAGAGCTATGAGCAATATTTGCATTGTCCTAAAAATGCAAACATTGAGTACTAGTATAACAAATAATTATGATTTAACTGCACTGGGAGGATGGGGGCTAGAGAGAAGTATGTGTGTATAAGGGAGTTCAACTGCCATCTTTTATAAGAAAAGTCAATAATTATAATAAGAAGTAGAAGTATTGTTATATAATTTAGAAAAATAGCGTGAAATGCTAAGGGATAAAGTTAAAAGAAATGAAAGCAGCTGCCTCTGGGGAGCATGATTGGGAATGGGCAGGCAGAGGACTGCTATTTTGTTTTAAGTCTTGGGCTACTATCCTTTCTTAAATTATGCTAATAAAATAATATATTACTTTATAAAATAATATATTACTTTTGGCAAACATATTTAAAGAGAGAAGCAGGAAATCAAATTTCTAATGGAAACCACCAGGTTTAATCTGTCAAGAATTAATACAAAATTAAAACATAAAATGGGGGAACACTCCAGGTTCCAACAAAATACCTCCCTGACCTCTCTGTGCCAGATCAGGCCTCTGAGCCACAGCAAGGCTTTGGAGGGAAGGGAATGAAGACTTATCAATCACCTACTGCATGCCAGTGCCACAGTAGGAGATTTCCAGGGATGCGACTGGTCCTCACCACAACCCTGAGGAATAGAGCAAGTGATTGTCCAGGTGAGAGACTAAGTCCCTGAAGGACGAAGAACTTGACGGCAGCTATTGTTTATATGTCTGAGCTCTAGCCCCAGGCAGTCTGTGGACAGATATAACACTTGGTGATACAGTGAAGCTGTTTTACAGATAAGAAAACTGAGGCTCAGCAGGACAAGTGGCTTAACCAAGTCATACAAATAGTAAGTGGTAGAGCTACAATACATACAGCCTCAGCCTCCAATTTAACAGCCCACTCTGAACCACCGGAGCACAGAGACTGTGTCTTTTCCATGCTGGTAGCCCCAGCACCAAGCATACTGTTCCTGGCACACAAGACTTGCTCAGAGAGGGTTCACTGCCTGAAGCGGGCAAAGCCCCGAAGAGCTCTCACCTGGTTTATCAACCCAAGAGAATTTCCAGCAGAACAAGCCGCCAAATCCCTCCTCCCTCTACCTGCCATGAACATGACCTAGGAGAGGGCTGTGTGGACAGAGTTCCTGCAGGGGCAGAGCCCCCCATCAAAACAAGAGGGAACCATTCAGTTCTCCTTCAAGTGGCCCAAAGAGTCAGTTTACAGCTCTAGGGACCAGGCTTTCATACTGAAATGTCACACACTCTAAATTACAGGACAATAACAACTTCAGCCTCGAAAAATAGCAAAATTAAACCTTTAATGCAAAACAAAATGAAATTGTGGAAACAATTTTGGAGCTCACAGAACTTTTGAAAATGTCATTAACAAACTGTGAAATCAGGGAAATAAAAATCAGATGCCCAGAGGGAGAACAGCAGTGCCCCCAGCCCAGCCCCTCACCCTGAGTCATGGATAGCCCGTTTTCTACTGTGCGGGTCCAGGAGATGGGGTTTGGAGCTAATGCATCTCTCCTGCTCTGTGCAGTGCCCAGGGTGGCAGCCTTTGGAAAGCTCAGAATAAGAGAACTCTCCAGCCTGTGACGCTGGAATTACTGGAGATTAAGATCATAGTACATGGAAACCAATGCCCTGGGAGAAGGCCTGGGAAGCAGGGGGGAGCTCGTCAAAGAATTTTGGAGAAGTAGTTTCATTCTCGAGGCTCCTCTTTGGTGATTCCATACATCTGTGCTGGAGTCAGAATCACAGAGCCGATCTCTGGGGTTTCCACGTTAATAAATTTAAAATTATTCCCAGGGAAAAGCCCTTGTTATAGGGGTTAAGTGTTATAGATCAGGTGTGGAGAGCAGCGTAGAATACAAAATATTTTCAAAATCTTCTCTTTATTCTTTAAGGACTTTAAGGTCATGGTAACATTAGCAGAATTTGAATTCTGCACTTGATCAGAAAATTTCAAAGTTGGCTACCTTTATTACTCACAGAGATGCTCTCTAGGACTACAAAGATGGTGAAAGAATATCTAGAGAAGTGTGTCCGATCTCAGCAGGGTGATAACCTATCTAATTCCCTGCCACAATTGCCAAGTTCAAGAGTGAGGCAGCCTGGAGAGGGGGAGAGTTGCAGGTGTGCAGAATAGATCAGTGGGAGGGGCCACAGATCAGCCCGGAGGCCAGGAAATACAGATGTCCGCCCCCCATCCTCAAGAAAAGCAACACTCAAGTCCCCAGAATAGAAGTCAGGGATCAGAAACAGTGGAATACTTACATGGATGTCCATACGAAAGGCCACAGCTCAGCTTTCCCAGACCTGTCGCCCTATGGCTTTCTTGCTTTCCTGATCACTGGCTCACAGGAAGTCCTGAGTACCTACCCCAGCCCTCTGGAATATCACATTTTCAGTTTCTTCTCTCTGACCATGAGATTGCAGAAAACTTCAAGAGTACAAGAGAGGTTCTGTTTCCAACCCTGGGTATTAAACACTTAGGAGGCATCTGCCACTACATCAAGTGCTGCCAGACCTTGAAGAACCAGCTTCCTAAGGCAGGGGGACCCCCTCTGTTCCCACTTCTGCTGGGTGTCCATTGAAGCCCAGTGGATATAGCACCACAGAAATGCACATTTTTACAATCATTCATTCTTAGGCATCTCTCATTTTAAAAGCATCAGAAGGGAAACAATTGGATGGCAGGGGCCGACATATCATAGGCAAAGCCACGTAGGCAGGACCAAACTGCCTATCCTTGTCTTCAAGAATGTGGTCCAACATCTTTGCTCCTGGAATGCCTGAAAATCTGTAACATTTCCTGGGAGAGACCTCTTCCCTCCTTATCCAAATGTGCATGATGTAAGCATCCTATGTTAGGGCAGCAATGTAGGCTTTACGACACAATTTGTCTTACAGGCATTTTGCCCGACAGCTGGGAGAAGTTGTCGCTGTGCTGCTTGGCTTTAAGGTGTGTTGCTGCTCTGCAAATCAACAGGCCCAAAGTGCATTTATGCTTCAACTCAAAACGGTCTCTGTCACATTCCTCATACTTACCTCCACCAAAACATTTTAAATGCTGTGAGTACAGGTCACTGTTTTTTCAAGTTCAATAACTGCAACCGTGCTTCTCTGCCTCCAGAATCCTTCTGTATCAAACCCAAGCCTTATAATAAAAGTTGCCTCAACACTGATGGTGGGATCAAAATCAGCACCACTACCCGGAAAGATGATCTGGCGCTGTATACTATAATAAAGTCCCCCAAATGCACACACCTTATGTCATACTTCATTTCAACAACTTATCCTGTAGTTATATTTAAGGCTATTCCTAAAACTGTTATGTCAGTAATCTTTATAATAGGAAAAATTCTAAATCAGACTGAAGGTCCATTAATACAACATTGTTTCAATTAATTATTACACATCCATACACCATGCAAGATCAATATGCCACCAATATGAATGGTGTTGTTAAGGTCTATTTACTGACAGGGAAAATGCACAGGATGCAATATAGAATGTTAAAGTGGGCCGCAAAACAATACACAGTGTGATAAAGTTTATAACATACTCATGGATATGTTCATTCATTCATCACTGTTCACTCATTCAACCATTCACCAGATACATAGGAAGCACTTCTGTGTTCTTACTGTTCCAGACTCTGGGGAGATAGCAGTGAACAAAACCTCCAGAGCTCCCATGCTTATACGGTTTACAATATAAAAAGGTGTGGAGAAAGTCAATAATCGAATAAATATTAAATATAATGCCAGGAAGGGATAAGCGCTGTGAATAAAAATAAGTTAGGGTAAATAATTAGAGTGCAGAGGAGGGGACACTGTTTTAAGTAGCCTGATCAGGGAAGAGTTCTCTGAGGAGATGACATTTGGACAGAAATCTACATGCAGAGGATAGACTGCAAGCCTGTCCCTGGACGACACCAAGCTCAGATCCTGGGAGAAAAGCATGGTGGGCACATTCAAGGCCCAGCAAGAAGGACCCCTGGCTAGGAGCTAGTGGGAGATGAGGTCGGTGGGCTAGCAAGGACCAGGGTCTTTTGGAAACCGCTGGAGAGTTTTGGGCAGGGACAGGAGAGAGGACTCTGGCTGCTGTGTGGGGAATAGTCTATAGGGGGCACAAGAGTGGAAGCAGAAAGATCAGTTCAAAGGCCACTGCAGAAGAGGCTTATGTCTTGAACAAGGGTGGTAGTAATGGAGTTGGTGAGAAGTAGTTAAATTCTGGATCTTTATTAAAGGTAGCATTCCCAGGATTGACCCAGGATTTACAGCATGAGGTAGAAAGAAGAGTGAAGTTTTTGGTCTGAATAACTTTTCAAAAAATGATAATGCCACTTATGGAGCTAGGAAGTACTGGGGGAGGAACAGTTGGGAGGGGAAATCAGAAGGATATACACCAAAGCATATGACCATGATGATAGCTAACACTCATTTAAGTGCTTGCTTGCTCTGGACCAGGCACTGTTGTAACTGCTTTACATCTATAGTCACTCATTTAATCATCACAATAACTCTTTGAGGTGGCACTTGAGAATATGGCTTACTTTTATATTTATCTTTAGATAATATATGTGTTTTGCAATGAACAGGTATCCCTTACACAATAAAGTGTGTGTGTGTGTGTGTGTGTGTGTGTACTAATACCAGTGAGAGAAAAATGATGTACTTATAAATTTCAGTCCTTTGCAAGTCTCTGGTGGTTGCTCAGTCTATAGTCCTTTAGTTCAGCAGTTTTTCAACATTTTTTCCTGCCAGGTCAGACAAGTTCATATGCAAGACCCATTCTCATGGGCACTCCTAGAGTAACACAGGGTTCCCTGCATCTTAATTGTAATTTAACCCTTTTGTTCCTTGACTTTTGAAAACACTCAAATGCAGTGAGAGGAAATAAACATTAAAGGGATAACTTTGAATGTTTTACTTTTTTAAATTTTTAAATTTTTTTCATACGAAATTTTGTAAATGGATTACTTTAAACCATTACACTTAATACATGCTCACATATTATGTTCAACACATCCCACATGGACGGACTCTCACAAAGGGATCCCCACACCAAGCTCTGGTTTGGATGTTTATACAAATCAGATAGCTGGAGGGCATTGATTTCTTTTAACTTTCAACATTTCATAAATGAACACTCTCATTTACTTTTCTTTTCTCTCCAGTCACTAGTATTTAACCAACTAGTTAAATTTGGCTTAACTAGTTTTGTTTTGTCTAACAAGTTCTGTCTATGTGAATGTGCTCAATGGAGCATAGGGATTATGCTTACAATGGATGAACAACGGGACACTTGGGGCAGGGTCCCCTGCTAGTTACCATAGTGACACGCTATGCACTATGAATCGTGCAACTCCACCTGCCATGGGAGGAACTGATTTGCATGGAATTCTGACTGTCCTTGGTTGCTATCTGATACTTGCGCAGTAGGTAAGTGGAAGATGAATTAATCAGGTCCAATTTAAAAGGAAAAGTCAGATTGAGATTTCAGCTCATTCTGCTCCTCCATTAATGCTTAATAAGCTCCCTGTGCTGGAATTATACCAAAGGCAGTCACATTCAATTACTGTAATCTAAAACTAATATCTATTTTTATTTTCTTTTGAGGATGTAGAAAGGAATCTCACCATAACGTGAGTCTTATTAAATGGAATTTGATATGCCTTGAATCAAATTGAGTCTCCTGAATCATGAACATTGGAACTGGAAAGGAATTTGAGTTTGCACAGTCCAACCATGTCACTTAACAGATGAGGAAAAACACAGTCAGAGAGACTGAGCAATCTGCTCAGGACCACACAGAATGAGGGCCAGCACCCAGCTGCACTCGTCCTGAGCCCAGAGCTTGTTCAGCCCACCAGACCCTGCCAAGGGCCCTGCTGGTGGTCTCATTTGGCCCCCCACTGGGCCCAGGATAGGATTCAGGAAATGTCTCCACAACTTCACCATGTGTCTCCCAGCCCCTGGGCCACCCAGGAAAGGGGAAAACTCATGCAGGCAGCAGGACAGATGATATAAGCCTGGAGACTGGGAGCCACAGAAGCTTATGACCTTGCCCTGAAGTCCAACCTAGAGATGGTGAAAGGACATTTGGGAAAACTAAAGAAAGGAAGAAAGGAGGCGGGGGAATCAAACGGTGCTCATGGATGTATAGAAAATTAAGGAGACATTAAGGAAACGTAGGTCAGAAGCATTTAAGAATCAAGATTTGACCTTTTAAAAGCCACCCTCAGTAACAACTATTATCTGACAACTTCTACCCTCGTTTTGAATGTTCACTCAAGTTCTGAACAAGATAAAATTCAGATCACTATTATTTTCTTGACTTAACACCTTTCTTCTCTTGCACCTCAGCTACATTTCCTTTAGCAGATCAACGAGTAACAAGATCCCAGCCTGCATCGCAGTCAAGAGCCAAAAAGCTTATGATAGGAATAATTTTAAAAATTAAAAGTTGGCATCCTTTCAGCTCTGTAGTAATCAAAATGTTCTTAGCTTGGAGAGTACATTTACATGTGGAAATACAATCTGGATCTGATGCCAACTGTATAAATAGCATACTCCTGCCTATGACTATTTGACACAAGCTAGTAACCAACTACTGACTTTTATATACACTGGAGGGTACTATAAACAGGCTGGGTTTACCTAAAAAAATCTTTACCCTCTGTTTTGATGACAAGCATGACAATTCCCAGCTAGCCACTCTTTGCAAAGACTTCCTCACACTGGTGACAAGAGTGCCATGTCAGTTATGTAGCTAGGTTTGGAGTGTCAGCCAATAGCAGTTGGTCTGTCTTGGGATTGCACGGTTGACTGGTCCCTACTGGCTCACATTCCTGGTTAGCTGTCTCTTGGATTTACTGATTCGGTGGAATCCACAAATAATGCTAGTAAATCACATGCAAATCAATTCACAAAGGAAAAACTGCCCTTCTGTTTTAGTTAATAATGATTGGCCATCTTTTGGGAAACTGGTCTGGCTCCTCCTCCTAATGCTGCTGCTGGCTGCACCACCTCAGACAGGCTCTTCCCCTCTGAGCCTCTGTTCTCTCATGTGTAGAATAAGCAGGAAGTGAAGAAGACCCCTACGGTCATCTCAGGCTCTAACATTCTGCAATCTGGCTTTGGAAGAAAGTATCTCTTTATACAGAGGGGTCCGAATGAGAAAGATGTTTCTTATAACTGAAAGCAACCAGCCTTGAGAATTTATGAGACTCGTCACAGGCCAGGGCAATCCTGTCCTCAGGATAAGTCAGAGGCCAGCCTGGGCTGGAGGAAAGAGGGTGTTTATCTGCATGTTTGGATGAAGGTCTGCAATCCTTTGCAGAATCATTAACATTTCAATGTGCATTTCTGAGCTATCTTTCCCCTGGAGAGTACCAAAAACTTCACATATATGTAACCAAGAGCCAGTGTTCTTCTCCAAATGCCAGGACATCTCACACTGTCAACTTCATCCTCAACGGGACTCAGAAGTGTCAGTTGGCTAGATATAGATTTCATTAATGTATCCTAATTCTTAATATCTGCTCACTAGGGTCCAACTCTTTCACTGATTTAGAATCCCAATACTTCATGATTTCTGAAGCTTTGCTGACTCTGTGCAGAGATAGTCACCTTCATGATTCTAATGAAACAGGTTTGCTCTTGTTAAGGTACCAGGTATGGCATAGAGCACTTCTGAGCCCCAACTTGCCAAATAATAGTCTCCAGAAAATATTGCTGACAGAAAAGGTAATTGCAATGATAGAACAGACAGTTTACAAAAGCTACATCGCATCTGTAGTACTGGAATTATGTGGGGAATTTTATAGCTAATAACAATCAGAGAAACTGTGTGTATTTTAATCCTATTTATGTAGATTAACCTTGTTTGAAGCAACCCCAATCTATAAAAATCTGGCAATATTAAGTTTGTAAACTATATAGCAGTTGCTTTACATAACATTTATTGATTTTGCCATGGACAGAGGAGTAAAATTAATTCAAACCTCTGCACCTGAGACCCCAAAAGAAAAATCTTAGTAATTTACAAAAGGATCCAGAATAGCACTACACCTAAGATGTGCATGCTGTGGGCCAAGCACTATTCTAAGTGCTTTACCAATATGAACTCAGTTAATCCTCAGAAGGATCTGAGGGAGGTATTATTATTATTTCTCCATGACACTAACAGATTAAGTGATTGGCCAGAATCGCTTGCTATTAAGTGAAGAGACTCAGATTTGCCCCAAAGTACTCTGGATTCATTTTCCATGCTTCTAACCCCTCTGCTATACTTACATTCATTTTAAAATGCTAAGTTTAGAGAGATTACTACAAGCAACTCTATGCCAATAAAATGGACAACCTGGAAGAAATGGACAAATTCTTAGAAATGCACAACCTGCCAAGACTGAATCAGGAAGAAATAGAAAATGTGAACAGACCAATCACAAGCACTGAAATTAAAACTGTGATTAAACATCTTCCAACAAACAAAAGCCCAGGACCAGATGGCTTCACAGGCGAATTCTATCAAACATTTAGAGAAGAGCTAACACCTATACTTCTCAAACTCTTCCAAAATATAGCAGAGGGAGGAATACTCCCAAACTCATTCTACGAGGCCACCATCACCCTGATACCAAAACCAGAGAAGGATGTCACAAAGAAAGAAAATTACAGTCCAATATCACTGATGAACATAGATGCAAAAATCCTCAACAAAATACTAGCAAACAAAATCCAACAGCACATTAAAAGGATCATACACCATGATCAAGTGGGGTTTATTCCAGGAATGCAAGGATTCTTCAATATATGCAAATCAATCAACGAGACACACCATATTAACAAATTGAAGGAGAAAAACCATATGATCATCTCAACAGATGCAGAGAAAGCTTTCGAGAAAATTCAACACCCGTTTATGATAAAAACCCTGCAGAAAATAGACATAGAGGGAGCTTTCCTCAACATAATAAAGGCCATATATGACAAACCCACAGCCAACATCATCCTCAATGGTGAAAAACTGAAAGCTTTTCCACTAAGATCAGGAACAAGACAAGGATGCCCACTCTCACCACTCTTATTCAACATAGTTTTGGAAGTTTTAGCCACAGCAATCAGAAAAGAAAAGGAAATAAAAGGAATCCAAATTGGAAAAGAAGAAATAAAGCTGTCACTGTTTGCAGATGACATGATACTATACATAGAGAACCCTAAAGATGCTACCAGAAAACTACTAGAGCTAATCAATGAATTTGGTAAAGTAGCAAGATTCAAAATTAATGCACAGAAATCTCTGGCATTCCTATACACTAATGATGAAAAATCTGAAAGTGAAATTAAGAAAACACTCTCATTTACCATTGCAACAAAAAGAATAAAATATCTAGGAATAAACCTACCTAAGGAGACAAAAGACCTGTATGCAGAAAATTATAAGACACTGATGAAAGAAATTAAAGATGATACAGATAGATGGAGAGATATACCATATTCTTGGATTGGAAGAATCAACAATGTGAAAATGACTCTACTACCCAAAGCAATCTACAGATTCAATGCAATCCCTATCAAAGTAGCACTGGCATTTTTCACAGAACTAGAACAAAAAATTTCACAATTTGTATGGGAACACAAAAGACTCCGAATAGCTAAAGCAATCTTGAGAACAAAAAACGGAGCTGGAGGAATCAGGCTCCCTGACTTCAGACTATACTACAAAGCTACAGTAATCAAGACAGTATGGTACTGGCACAGAAACAGAAATATAGATCAATGGAACAGGATAGAAACTCCAGAGATAAACCCACGCACATATGGTCACCTTATCTTTGATAAAGGTGGCAGGAATGTACAGTGGAGAAAGGACAGCCTCTTCAATAAGTGGTGCTGGGAAAACTAGACAGGTACGTGAGATTAGATCACTCCCTAACACCATACACAAAAATAACCTCAAAATGGATTAAAGACCTAAATGTAAGGCCAGAAACTATCAAACTCTTAGAGGAAAACATAGGCAGAACACTCTATGACATAAATCACAGCAAGATCCTTTTTGACCCACCTCCTAGGAAAATGGAAATAAAAACAAAAATAAAACAAAAATAAACAAATGGGACCTAATGAAACTTCAAAGCTTTTGCACAGCAAAGGAAACCATAAACAAGACCAAAAGACAACCCTCAGAATGGGAGAAAATATTTGCAAATGAAGCAACTGACAAAGGATTAATCTCCAAAATTTACAAGCAGCTCATGCAGTTCAATCACAAAAATACAAACAACCCAATCCAAAAATGGGCAGAAGACCTAAATAGGCATTTCTCCAAAGAAGATATACAGACTGCCAACAAACACATGAAAGAATGCTCAACACCATTAATCATTAGAGAAATGCAAATCAAAACTACAATGAGATATCATCTCACACCAGCCAGAATGGCCATCATCAAAAAATCTAGAAACAATAAATGCTGGAGAGGGTGCGGAGAAAATGGAACCCTCTTGCACTGTTGGTGGGAATGTAAATTGATACAGCCACTGTGGAGAACAGTATAGAGGTCCCTTAAAATACTACAAATAGAACCATATGACCCAGAAATCCCACTACTGGGCATATACCCTGAGAAAACCATAATTCAAAAAGAGTCATGTACCAAAATGTTCATTGCAGCTGTATTTACAATAGCCAGGAGATGGAAACAACCTAAGTATCCATGATCGGATGAATGGATAAAGAAGATGTGGCACATATATACAATGGAATATTACTCAGCCATAAAAAGAAACGAAATTGAGCTACTTTTAATGAGGTGGCTAGACCTAGAGTCTGTCATACAGAGTGAAGTAAGTCAGAAAGGGAAAGACAAATACCGTATGCTAACACATATATATGGAATTTAAGAAAAAAATATGTCATGAAGTACCTAGGGGTAAGACCGGAATAAAGACACAGACCTACTAGAGAATGGACTTGAGGATATGGGGAGGGGAAAGGGTAAGCTGGGACAAAGCGAGAGAGAGGCGTGGACATATATACACTACCAAACGTAAGGTAGATAGCTAGTGGGAAGCAGCCGCATAGCACAGGGAGATCAGCTCGGTGCTTTGTGACCGCCTGGATGGGTGGGATAGGGAGGGTGGGAGGGAGGGAGACGCAAGAGGGAAGAGATATGAGAACATATGTGTATGTATAACTGATTCACTTTGTTATAAAGCAGAAACTAACACACCATTGTAAAGCAATTATGCTCCAATAAACATGTAAAAAAAAAAAGATGGGATATATGTATATGCATAGCTGATTCGCTTTGCTGTACAGCAGACACTTTAATACAACACTGTAAAACAAATTTACTCAAATAAAAATTAATTTAAAAAAAATCTTACATGTTGATTAGAGTAATAATTAAATACTTTTTTATTAATCTGTCTTTTTAAATAAGTTGCTCAATGATATCATAGATGTATATTCATTGTAAAGGAAATGTGATTACAATATATTTAAAAATAGAAATCATATGATCCCCTTTCAAATAAAAATGTTTATGTACCTAGAAAATGCTCACATAAGTAGATTCCATACGAAATGACTTATGAACATTTTTCTTTGTACTTACTTACATTTTCTAATTTTCTGTATTTCCATATCTTTGTAATAAAACAAATGAATGAAAAAGAATGCTAAGTTTACTTAGTACATATACAAATGATTTAATCTTTCCTTTTTATTAAATCTTAGTTTTAAAACCCAGAATCACAGCCAGGTTTATGAGCCCTGCTTCTTGTGGATTTTGAAGGAGAGATATATATTTGTCACATGTCTCTCACCTACAGTGACAGAAACACAACTTGGGTTTAAGCAAAAGTAAGACTTATTGGAGTTACAAAGCTGAGCTATTGAGGGTGGAGTTGGCCTTGGGACCCGAAGGGACTCAAGATACGTCATCAAAGCTCACTCCCTTATTCTCCCTATTTCTCAGCTCTGACCTCTGTCTATCACCCTCTGTCCTTTTACTGAGGGGCTTTGTGTGTGTGTGTGTGTGTGCGTGCACACGTGGTGTGTATGTGTTGTTAAGGGACCAAGGGTCGTGGCTATGGGCAGCACCTGGCTCACCTGATTCCAGGTTAGCAACCCCAGTGCAAGCCCCCAGTGCACATAGACACATCCTCCCGAAGGCCCCTGTTGGGTCTTGCTCTGGGCTGGTCATGCGATCAGAGAGCTCCTTGACTACCCATGGCTGGAATCTGGGTTGCAAGATAGTTTCATTATCACTCATTTTTCCCCTTTTATTCATGTATGTTTGGGGTTCTCTTGAAAACATTTCCCCCTTAACAAGTTGGAAGAATGTAGTTGACATCTGTTGATTTGGTCTGCCCTAGATCCTGTCTTCCCCTCTTTTACTTGGGAAACTACTTCCATTCTGCTGCATGTGGTTCTAGGCGGGCTGTGATCACAGAATTCTGCCTCTCTGCCCACCTGGACGGCCAGTCATAGTGACAGTCCAGAAGATCATCAGGATTTGCAGACAGCGATCATGTGCAGAAAACAAGCAACCCTTGGTATGGGCTTGGGGTGGAAAACAGCAATACACGTGGGCAGGAACTGAAATCACTGCTAACACAAAGCTGTGACTGCAAGTCATCCTCAATATCCATTAGCTCTTTTCCATAGTAACAGAAAGACCAGCTGTAAGTTGGACACATCCCAATCTATCTTATGAGTGGTCATGTGCCTAAGTTCTGGCCAAACAGTGTGAGATAAAAGTGTTTTTATGTTTTGTGAAAAGGCAGTAGGGGATGCCCTTTGCCCATTTTTTTCCTTTATTGCTCCTTCATTTCTGTTGGCTGGAATGGAGACATAATGGCTGGAGCTACAGCAGCCATAATGGATCATGAGGTAACTTGGGATAGAAAGAATGCATGATAGAGGAACAAAACCAAATTTGCCTGGGTCCCTGAAGATTCATGAGCAGAACAGCCATCTGCACTATCTACCTCCCAACTTCTACTGGAGAGAAATAAATTTCTACCTTGTTTAAGCTGCTGAGATTTTGGACCTTTGTTACTTAGAGCCAAACCAAATCTTAACCGAGTCTAGAAATAAAGGAATGTTTAAGCATGTCAGGACATAGGAACCTAGGTGGGCAGATGGGACTAATGAAGAGTTAGGGGATGCTCACCTGGTTAGAGTGTGGAGAAATGAAATTAGTTGTTGTGCTTTCATGGAGAGGATCTTCTTGGAGCCAGGCACAATGCAGGGCTTTGGGCCCACGTTACCCCATTCAGTGCTCCCGTGTCAACTCTCTGCATTCGCTAGTTATCTTCACTTTACAATTGAGGGACTGGAGAGTCCATTAGGTTAAATCTTTTTCCTAAGGTCACACCACTAGTAAGTGACAAATGAACAATTTGTGCCCACGTGGAGCTGTCTCCAAAGCCACTGTTGTCTCCACTCCATGAGCCCTGTCTCCTTGCTCTCCTGGGCCAGGGCAATATGTCTGTGACCCGAACACAACATATGGAAACACAACATGAAAGTTAGTCAAGTTCGCCAATCCATTCCAAACCTAGTTCAATTTTCCAATAAAGCATTACTCGACATTAAAAAAGAAGGATATCCTACCATTTGTGACAACATGGATGGAACTTAAGGGCATTATGCTGAGTGAAGTAAGTCAAAGAAAGACAAAAACTG
Organism: Delphinapterus leucas; assembly: GCF_059928025.1. Lineage (NCBI taxonomy): Eukaryota > Metazoa > Chordata > Mammalia > Artiodactyla > Monodontidae > Delphinapterus > Delphinapterus leucas. Next base: position 104,330,836 of record NC_143133.1, read on the forward strand.
TATGTTCTCATTTATATGTGGAATCTAAAAAGGGTTGCATTCATAGGAACAGCAAAAGAGTGGTTGCCGGGGGCTGGGGAGATGGGGAGGGGTTGGTCAAAGGGTACAAACTTCCAGTTAGAAGATAATAAGTTCTGAGGGTGTAATGCAGCACATGGTGACTATAGTTAATAATACTGTATTATATACCTGAAAGTTACTAAGAGGGTAAATCTTAAATATTCTCACACACACACACACACACACACAGACACGCACACACAGACACACACACACAAAACCCCTATTATGTGAGGTGATGGATGTGTTAACTAATACTATTGTGGCAATCATTTCACAATATATACAAATGTCAGATCATCATGTTGTACACCTTAAAAGTACACAATGTTCTATTGTCAATTATGTCTCAATAAAGCTTGGGAGGGGGAACCTATTTCACTTTTGAAAGTTAACTCACACCCAACTTTCAGGAACATGCCTATAACATGAACCAAACTACTCCCCCTGCTGAGAGCATCCTCCTTGTGAGATCGCCCCCATGTCCCCCGTGTTGGGGGGAAAGCAGTTTTGCTTTGTACAATATCCTCACGGATGAATTAAGTTCAGATGTGAAGTGGTTCATCCCCAACTGAAGAGCACATGACAGCAGATCTCCTAGCCCTGGGGCCGTTTCCTTCTAAGACTCGCCTCCACTCTGCAGTCCTCTGGCCCCGCCAAAATCTTACAAGTGTTAAAGCCAGAGCCTGGTCAACCACTATTATGGAGCTGACAGATTCTTGGCTTTTCCAAGTTCTCTCTCTCTCTCCTTTTTTTTTAATTGAATAAGTAGGTCTAGTTAGGTTTATTATAGGAACAAAAGTTCTTCTGGAAAGCTCATTCTTTGGAATTGTTGAAATGAAAAATAATACCCCCTCCCCACCCTTCAGAGTCCACTCTGGTTAAAGCAGATGAAAATGCTAGCATTTCTAAACCCAAGGCTTTGAGTGGGATGGAGAATATAAAGTGCCTTTTCTAGCCATTGTGACAGGAAAGGAATGCACAGGTTTCTCAAGAGAAGATTGCAAAGCCCACACTGATCTAATTTACGTATCTTCCTGACAGGAATAAAACCTCAGGGTTGTGGCACTTAGTCAATGATTATTTGCTATTTTATATATTCAGTGCATATTTGGAAATAGTTTTAAATTGGGTTTTTTAACTACCTATAAAGAGAAAAAGTACTCTTTTCCTTTTTTAACTTCTGGACAGCCCCGTTGAAAAGCCTTCCTTCTATGGAGAAGGAGATGAATGATTATAGGACCACACGTTACGAAGCCCAAGGACAGCTTCTAACATTGGTCAGTGAGAGACGCATGGTGCTGTATCTGGCGTTGGTTTTCGATGTCAGCAACAATTTCTGGGGTGAACTTCCCCAGCAAATCAGACTTCTTGTTTTTTCTCTTTCTCTCTTAGGTGGGAGAGGAGCAGTGAAAGTTGGACCCTGACGGGAGTGGGCATACAGCAAAGGTGTGCAGGCAGTGAGAGAGGAAAGGGGTGTGACAGTGACCCAGGCACTGGCCAAAGAAAGAAGCCCTTAGTGTACGAATCTGAGCACCACACTGTCAAGGGAAGACGGTTTTTAAAGGTCTTTGTGTTGACCATCTTCTTTTCTTAAATGTAAATCCATTTAGAAGACCCAGTAATAGAAGGGCTATTTTAAAAAAAATACTATAAGAAAACAGAATATTTAAAAGTTCTTGAATGTTTCATCAGTTCAAAGATGAGTTTTATTTATCTTGATATCCCACTGTGGTGTTAGCTTCCTGCGGCTGCTGTAACAAATTACCACAAACTGGGTGGCTTAACACAACAGACATTTATTCACTCCCAGTTCTGGAGGCCAGAAGTCTGAAATTAAAGTGTCAGCAGAGTTGGTTCCTTCTGGAGGCTCTGAGGGAGCCTGTCTCTCTCCCAGCTTCTAGTGGCTGCCCGCAATTCTTGGTATTTCCCACTTGTGAAGGCATCTCTCCAATCTCTGCCTCCTTCTTCTCCTGCCCCCCAGCCTCTGCCGTGTGCCTGTGTGGCTTCTCCTTTTCTGACTCTTATAAGGACACCCATCCTTGGGTTCAGGGCCCACCCTGATCAAGGGTGATCTCATCTTGAGATCCTTACCTTAGTTACACTGGCAAAGACCCTTATTCCAAAGGTCACATTCACAGGTTCTCGGTGCACCCATGTTCAGGAGGCCACTCCTCAGCCACCGCTGCCGTGATGGTGTCATTACCCTGGAAAACCCCGAGGTTCCTAATCGTGGCTACATCTCTCATCTTCTTTTCTTTCTGCTTTGTTTCAGTTTCTGCCCCTTCTCCTGTAACGCACATGCAACACGGACCTGTAACTCGATTACTTCTGCCCCATTACAGTATTGGACAGACTGCAGCAAGGTATAGACACCTATAAAAATAAAAGACCCTCTACCAGCAGTTCCCTGGTGGCCTATTGGTTAGGATTCTGAGCTTTCACTGTGGTGGCCCAGGTTCAATCCCTGCATGGGGAACTGAGATCCCACAAGCCACGTGTGATGCAGCCAAAAAAAAAAGACCCTCGCTGTTGAATTTAACTCTTCTAAATCTTATTTAAATATGAACAACATAGAGCTAGGTTTAAAGTTCTTGAGCATAAAGTGTTTACTCAACAAGAAAACAAAAACAAATGAACAAAGTAAAGATAGCAAAAGTGCAAAACCAATCAAATTCCAATGTAATCATTCCAAAAGGATTTTACTTAGTGTCTCTTGTGTGCCAGGCACTGTCAGAGGTTCTGAAGACACAACGATAAAACAAAAATACCTGCCCTGGAGGATTACCTTATAGTAAATCAGCAACTAGATAGTATTACTACGCCACAACCAAACTCCATTCACAAGGTGACTCTGTGGGTCTACCTGCTCCTGGGCAGCATCATTTGAGTCCAGCATATCTGTGCTACTGTTTCCCATATGGTGACCCAATCCTGCAATCTTTTCTCTATTTCAGCAGCTCCAAAAATCTCCTCCTTAGAGTGAACTGGGGCGTCATCTGACACAGCTGCATCATTTACACAGGAAACCCACCTTTTTCTTTGCTTCTTAGCCCTCAACAACTACACAGCACGTGACTCTGCCACACCGTTCCATTTTCTTGCATACCAGATCAGCATGCCACTATATTACACCACTTAAGAAGCCAAAATCTTGCTCTATGAAAGCTCCATTCAAGTGCAAATTTCACTGCAAACAGGTAATTTTTTTCTTTGGAACTGATTAAAATAAGTCATGGTCTGGACTTTTTTTAATGACTTCATCAGGATTCCCAAAATTTCAAAACTCTTAACTCCAAAAGTTCACTGGGATGGAAAAACACTTGCTCTATCCTCGTATTTCATGAATGCAGCCTCTGATTTTTTTCTTTCCAGGATTTAGATAAAGATATGGGATACATGAAATATATTTGTCAGATATCAGTGTAATACTTTAAATTTAACACTTTGGCTTAGGTGTTACCTGGCAAAACATGAACAATCCGGAACCACCACAACTCCATCTTACTAACAAGGGAGAGAGAGAGAGAGATTGCTGTGATTCCACAGAGACCATTTACGGCCGCTCACATCTCCTTGCTGCCCCAGCTACCTGGCCTCTGATTTCCCAGGCCATTCACTAGAACAGATACCCTACAGCTGATCATTCTGTATGACCATGAAGATATTTTTTTTTACAATTATTTTAAAATCATTTAGGACAATTTTGTTCTTTGGGCACAGCCAGTGTTTAGACTCCTGGATAAACAACCTTCTACTGAACAGCAGTGGTTGAGGAAGGATTATTGTGATTTTGACATTAGAAGTGGCCAACCTAATAGCAGCCAGACATACTTAGTAGCATATTTAAAAGTGCAATGCTATCATTTTGGTAATTACACGGTGCCAACACTCAACCACATATACAAAGAAAACACAGCACCTTAATTGCGCGGCAGGGTTCAGTTATCATGTGGTCATCCAGATGATCAAAAAGGAAAGGCAGCATTTTCAAATTCTTAGAAGTGACTTGCTGGCCCCGAGAATATGCCTATAGACCCTGCCTGGGAGACACAGATCTATACCAAGTCTCAGACTTGCCCTGCCCCCTGGTCCCCCTCCCCACCCTGGTCCCTCTCCCACCATGCCCACTGGGACCTCTTGTCTCTTGGTCCTGGCCATACCTTCCCTCTCTGCCTTTGTTCCCATCCAATCCAACCCTCCCCCTACACAGCAGCCTGACTGGTTACCCTCGGTACAACCAACATTTTAAAAGTCCTACTGTGTGTCAGATCCTATGCAAAGTCCTAGGAATGCCAAAGGGAGAGATACGATTTCAGATGCAAGTAACACACACTTGAGAGTCTTCTCTTCCAACAACCATGATCTTGTTCCCTCCTTCAAAGCCTCCTTCAAAATATTTACTTTCTTCTTTTCTTCCCAGACTTATCTTTCCAGGTCCCACTCCCAATAACACCTTCACTAACTCGCCTAGCAATGACATAGAGCCCTCAGAGTTCATGGTAAGTTCATATTTTTATGTATACATTTGCACATATTTTTCTGAGTTCATGCTGCCTCTTTTCTTTAGACTGTGAGTTCCTCAGAAGTGAAGACTTTGGTTACTAGATTCATTCTTTAAATGAATATTTCCTCATACCCATCACTATTTCCCAGGAGGTAAACATTTTCTCCTCTGTTCTTAGAGTGACCTCTTTGATACCCAATTCAGTCTGAAAATTAACTCAAGACTATATTAAAGGGCAAAAGTCTTTGCTCCCAGAGCTTACAGTATTTGAGACAAGCCCAGGTGGGAATGGAATTTTAGAAGCCAGCCAGTCTAGAGAGTGGGGCCAGGCCTTCTGTGCTCCCAAAACCCCACACTGCTAGACCAAGGACATCCTGCAGAGCCCCTAGCTTTCCAGAGTCTGGATCAGTGGTTTGTGTGCTCCCTTTTATGTTTGGTCAATCTTCCCTGGGGGACCCAACATGATTCACATCCTCCCTTAGCTGTGCTTGGCTCCCATGTTGTTTATATTTTATCATCTAATAGGAAAAACAGGCCAAGTTTTAAGTCATGGCTGCCCAGGGCAATTCAAATGCTTTGTAACACTCATAATGTCCAGAAGAAGATGAATTCAAGAGCATTGGAATTACCTGATAATGTGGCACATGAAATAACCCATGAACTTCAAGCAAGGGAATTTGCAGTGACGGAGGGCAAACGAGGTGTGGAAGCACTCACTTTAGTTCATTACATTCTAGAAAACATTCTCCAAGATTCTCATCCTGGAACTGAAGCAGGCACACACATATGGAACACAATAATAGCAGCAAACACTCTTCTAAGACCCTTTCGTTCAACTCCCTTAATCCTCATAACAGCCGCATGGGGTGGATGGTATTATTCGAATTTTGATAGACATGGAGATGCATGACCAAGATCTCCTTCAAGGGGAGGTGAGACAGGCCAGGACCTGGGACCCTTTGCTGCAGTGCCTGCACCTGGACAAAGGTCTCCTTGAGCAACAAAATACAAAGAAACTATACGGGACTAAAAATAACTGCACGCATGTGCAGTTGGGGCAAATTATGGACAACAAGATACAAAAAGATTAAAAAAAAAACACTGCCACTTCTGAAGAGCCGGGAGCAAAAGCAGGATACTGCACATGTCACCTGCACACACCACTACCAAAGGGGTGGGCAAACTACCTAAGCCAACCCTCCTGCCTGACCCCTGGACCCGCCCCTACCCTCACCCCATACAAGGAACCAGCTCGGCCCCCACTCAGGGAGCGAGCAAGGGAACCTGTTTGCTCTCGCTTCCCCCCGCACCCCGCCGCTGCAGCAGGGACCCCAATAAAGACTTGCCTGAATTTCTTGTCTGGCCTCTTATCAATTTCTATTGATTAAGGAGGCCAAGAATCCTGGTCCGTCACAGAGGGATGTGGTCCACAGACAGCTTCCAGCTCCCTCAGGGCCTGTCTCAGCTGCAGAGCAGCCCTGTCCTGTATTGCTCTTACCCAGGCAGGCTGCATCCAGAAGCGTGTGGGAAGAAAGGCTGAACCCTTCCCCTGCCCAGGGATAAATCCCTCCAGGGCTCCCCGCTGGCCCAGCCCCAGCATTGTCCGGTTTGCATCACTGTTTGAACTCTCCCTCTGCCCAGTACGCTTCCTCCCTCTTCCTTCTACAGGTGCTGATCTCTAATCAATGCCCTGCACACCAAATTCCATCTGCTTCCACAGATCCCAGCCTGTGAGTTGCATTTTACAGATGAAGGAGTGTAAGAATGGAGTTCCATCACCAGTAAGTATCAGAAGCGAGATTTTAGTCAAGGAGTCTGGCTCCATACTTTTTAGATATTTTGCTATACTGCCAGAAAGAGTTAAAGGACTTTGAATTTTTGCCCTCCAAAACTTAAATTAGCCTTAAATCCTGCAGCTTCAGGGCTGGGAGAAAGGACTAAGGGGGTCTCTGCTGCTCTTCCATTGCCCAGATCCAAGTTATTCTGCTTGGTTATCAGCTACCTCTGTGGGTTTTCTTTTAAAAGCCCTCTCAGCTTGTTAATATCAATAGGGACACACAAAAATATAAAATAAGCAACTGGCAGGATGTATGGAGGAGTTTTTGAAATCATTTTATTTTATCTCATCTTGGATGAAAGAGAAGAAAAGTCACACTTAATATATTTAGGTTCAGGTCCTGGATATGTTTATGTGTGGAAATACATTGACTTAGAGATAGAGAGAACTGACCATAAAAAAAGTTTTTGTTCACTAGTGTCCAATTTGTTCTTCTGAACAAGAAAAGGAGTTGAGACAATAACTAAAGTTCCCGCATCTATTGCCACTCAATAAATCAGTAAGAGATAAGACACTACTTCTGCTATGATAGCCTTGAGGGGGAAGGAACAGGGAAAGCCAGTCCCTACTGAGCAGGACGGGGCAAAGGGGGTCAGAGAAGCACTTCACACAGAGGAACTGGGGCCACTCTGGGGGTGCTGCTGCCTGCGAGCCATCTGGGGGAGGTCCGGAGACCCACCTCAGGGCCATTTACCTCCCCTCAGGGAAATGGACCAACCGCCAAATGGACGCCACCCAGAAACAACAGTCCTGGGCCATCAGGAGTCATTCATCTCACAATCTATCACCTGCCACATCCACCCTAAAAGGAGATCCCCAGACTGTGAGGACACTTAGCACTGGGACTAGGGGGAACCTAAGAGTGTGTGTTGCAGAACTGGGGGTGGGTGGGGGAGGAGCTGGGTTTTACATCACTTCCTCCTTCTCCAGCCGGGACACTCAGAAGACACCCATGCACACGTCTATTTCCTTCTTCAGGGGGCTTATGGTAAATGCCCCACGTGGTCATACCACGTGAACAGACCAAGAAGAATTTTTCAGTCCATGTTCTGATAAGCTCCTCAGCTAACTCAGAGAAGACAGGCCACAGCGGCTGTGAAAGCAGCTACTACCCCGACTGGAAATCCAGGGAATGATCAGGAATTCGTGTTTTCCGAGATCTCCCAGCAAAGCTATAATCGTCCTTCTTCTCCACTCTCACACAACTCTGTGTATGCCTCCCATGGGACTCGGACTTCTGCCCAGCATTGAGACAAACCCAGGTACTTTGGTGATGTGTACATCTTCACTCTTCTGGCGGTTTTTGAGAGCACGTGGTTGGAATTCAATGAATGAGTGAAAGATGAAAATAAATATGTTTTGAGTTCCATGGAGTGATCTTTCTCATACCACTGCTGAGCTAGATCTGGGTGGAAAACAAAGAGACAATGTTCTAGAAAGATACAGTGGCCCTTTTTGCAGTGGATCTTAAAGTGGGAGTTTGTCTTCATAAACAAAATGCCTACTGGAACTGTGATGTACCCTCTGAGGTTCCCAGTAAAGGTAGGAAATTCCTTTCAGTGTGACTCTCAACAATGATCCACTGGAATCATGAAAACTGAATAAGCACAGACACAGAGGCTGGGGAGTACCTCTTCTGTGGTATGGTGTTGCCTTAATTAAATGCATTTTTAATGCGCCAGGTCAGACTAGATGTTCTGCTGACATGGTCTCATTTGGCCTTCGGTGGTCCTGTGAATGTAGCCCTTAGGTGTCCACTCCACAATGGGAATCTGCCCAGCTCCCTGCCTGGAATTCCCTACTCCCCACTTACTAGGTTAACCCTTCAAGGCCCAGCTCACATATCCCCTCCTCCATGATCCTTCTCCCCATTCTCCTGACCTCGAGTAAACCCTCCTCTGAAGCCCCACAAGTCTTACACACTTTATCTTTTTAGCCTCCTCTTTATCTGCATGTCCTGACTCCCAGCTAAAATGAAGGCTTTGTCAGCTCAGGAATCAGTGTCCTCCGTAAATATTCTTTTTTTATCATAATTTTAGAAATTTAAGAAATACAAAGAATAATCATCATATCACTCAGATTCAGCAATGGTCCCCATTTTTGCTTCCAGACTCTCACCACCACCCTTCCCATCCCCCTCCCCATGGAGCAGGAAGCTGCACCCTCATGAGGCTGCCATGTCTCTTACAAACATGCATACGTTGCAAATAATATATGGTAGTATATGTCTGAATACTTACATTTCAAATGGGGGGCGTTATATTCTACTGTTGTTCTGACTCTTGCCGTTTCCACGCAACATTATTGTTTTTCCACTACTATTTATTGCCTTCCTAGTACACCTATTGGACACCCCCAAGTGTTCTTGACAGCAACGATGATGGTGAAAGGTGCACTGAGCAAGAGAGTAGCTAGGAATTCAGTAAGTTTTTTATGACCTCAAGAGCTGAGAGCTAAGTATTGTATATACTTTACACATCCCAAGTTCTCAACTTACGAGCTGTGTGATCTAAGGCGATTTACCTCCCTGATCTATGTGTCAGTTTCCTCATCTTTGGAGTTACTTCAGGATCCAGTAGCTACTCACGTAGCGAAAAGTAAATTGGTTGATGCATTTCAGGTTCTTAGAACTGTGCCTGGCCCGTAGGAAGCACTCAAAACATTATTATTTAGGAGTAACCATAACAAATATTATTTTCATGACACAACCAAAGATGCTAGCTGGAGAGATTTGAATGATACAGATTTTGAACCTGAGGAAAGTAGAGAAATGACAAGATAACTAGGAAGCTTATCCCATTATAAATAGTCTTTAATTCTCTCATTAATATTTGCCCACAAAGCCCAACTCTTAAAAGACTAGACTTTTGGCTGTTTTTACCCAGTTAGCTTCAGGCCCGTGACCAACCGGTTATCAATCATTTTAGCTTCTTAACCTAACTCCACAGAACCGAATACTCCCAGAGAAATCTGCAAAGAATTTGTTGGCTGCATTTTGACTGCAGCTTCTCAGCCCGCCCTTTACAGAATCCTGGGTTGGTAAGAAGAAATCCCCTCTAAAGCCACTGTGACAAAGTTATTTTAGAGCTTCAGTAGTTTTTCTTTCTTTAAGCCAGGTTTAAAAAAAAAACTGTTACCCTTACACTCTCTCTATTTATTTATTTTGGCCTTGGTGGATTAGACCACAGCTAAAACTTTATGGACCTAATAAAATTCCCAACATTCTCAGACACGGGTCTTGATATTTGTATGCTGGGCAGGAAAAAAAGATGCAGTTGTGAGCAGAATGGACTTGCTCAGAGATAAGTGAATGGAGGTCAGGCTATAGGGTGAAGCTGCAGCCACAATGCATCACAGGCAACATATGTCTCCAGCGTGACCCTAGCTTCCCATATGCCCTATCCTATGCCTTCTGTTCCCCACCAGTGACACAATGCCTGGGGCTTTTCCTTGATTACCAGGATCTCCCCCATGTCACTGCCAAGTGCATGTCCTGCCCACAATGAACTAGGTCTAGAACTTTCCATCCTACCCTCACGTCTTCACGACCTATCTGTCCTGTGTTCCCTTCCCTCACAGCTCAGCTTTCTTGTAGGTGACAGTTGGTTAACCCGATAAAGGATGTTAACTTGTTACCTCAACCTTATAGGGAAGGCCTTTCAGCAGAAGATTTCTGGGACCGGTATCTCGGTCTGAAGCAGTGGTTCTATTGTTGAGGAAGTGTATAGAGTTTGTTGAGGAAGTGGTGTAGACTTTTGAAACTATACTACACCAGTGGTTGCCTAATCTACCCACTACTATAGACTGAATGTGTTGTGTCCCGTGGAAATTCATATGTTGAAGCCCTATCCCCCAATGTGATGGTATTTGGAGGTGAGGCCTTTGGGAGGTAATTAGGGTTAGATGAGGTCATGAGGGTGGGGCCATCATGATGGGATTAGTGTCCTTATAAGAAGAGGAAGAGACGTGGGATCTCTTTCTACACAGAGAGACAGAGAGAGAATAAACCGAAGGAAGGCCACATGAGAACATAACCAGGAAGCAGGTGCTCACCAGAACCCAAATATGCTGGCACCCTGACCTCAGACTTCCAGCCTCCAAAACTGAGAGAAATAAATGTCTGTTGTTTAAGCCACCCATTCTATGGTATCTTGGTACAGAAGCCAAAACTAAGACACCCACCCACAGCACTAGACACCAAAACTTGCAGGAGTGTGCGGTACTATACTTCCCTGCAGCTGTGACAGTTACTCAGACAGCATCATTTCACCTTGCACTTTCTGTGCTTTATATAGATAATTTTTCAATGAATTTTTCAACTTTTACCTCACTTGATCCTCACAACACCTCTACCTTGCTAGGTAAACAATCCTATCACGAATTGGTTTTCTCTTCCCTATACCAAACTGAAGTTCTCTTACCAAAAGGATTGAGTGAAATTGGTTACTTAGAAAACTACATTTCATTAGCTAAAAAGCACAAAACTTCCTTTAGGTATTAATGTGTAAAAACAATAAGAAGTGGTTCTTAGTTCTTTGTAAGGGATTAATGATTTTAGTTCTTAGATAAAAATTACTGTTCCTGAAAGAAAGTATAAATCCTCAGATGGTCAGGGCATATCGCCTTTCCATCTTTGAAGATTTGAAAACTCAGAATATATTACAAGATTAATTATGCCTAGAGCAAATAAGCACTGCTGTCAGTCTTCAGATAAGATTAAGTTTGGGGTTTTATCTTTTTTTTTTTTTGCTCCAAAAATATTTCATCTATGTACTTTCTATCATGCATGATGTTTTTAAAAACTGCTTTTAGCATTAACATCTTGCCATACTTCCTGTCCCTATATTTTCTCCCTTGCTCCTTACGTCTGCACAAGTTTTCAATTTAGATTATATTTCCAGCAGATGTTATATCTTTTAGAGTGTTTGCTTTCCCTTCATTAAAAAGGACGTGTAATACATTTCATTATTTTGAAAGAAAATAGTCTAAATAAAGATGTTCAGAAATCCTAAATTATTGCTTCTTAACTCTGTGTGTGTGTGTGTTGTGTGTGTGTTGTGTGTATGTGTGTAAGCATGCACACAGTTTCTGGGAATCGGCGAGCTATAGGGAGAAAGCTTGTGCTTCATGAACACCAAGGGAAAATAAGATTATCTTCCACTTGCTTCTAAAAAGGTAATATAGATGAGCATTTAAAACACAAAGAGTCTGTCATACAGAGTGAAGTAAGTCAGAAAGAGAAAAACAAATACCGTATGCTAACACATATATATGGAATCTAAGAAAAAAAAAAAAGGTCATGAAGAACCTGGGGCAAGATGGGAATAAAGACACAGACCTACTAGAGAATGGACTTGAGGATATGGAGAGGGGGAAGGGTAAACTGGGACAAAGTGAGAGAGTGGCATGGACATATATACACTACCAAACGTAAAATAGATAGCTAGTGGGAAGCAGCCGCATAGCACAGGGAGATCAGTTCAGTGCTTTGTGACCACCTAGAGGGGTGGGATAAGAAGGGTGGGAGGGAGGGAGACGCAAAAGGGAAGAGATATGGGGACATATGTATATGTATAACTGATTCACTTTGTTATAAAGCAGAAACTAACACACCATTGTAAAGCAATTATACTCCAATAAAGATGTTATAACCCCCCCCCAAAAAAAACACAATGAAAACCTCCACTACAGAGGAATATTTTCAATATTCAAAACTATATATATGTTAAGCAGGACATTTATATTTTCCGAAGCTTTCCCTTGCTGCTCAGCATAAACGTTAGCTCACAACACTCATTAACAACTTCCCGGGGATTTAAAGTATGTAAAAATCTGCATTTAGTTGTATTAATACAAGTTTCACTACAATTCTTTCCAACAGGCCAGTAGCTCTTGGACAAAACTGTTCACCTGAATTACTAGTGCCCTCCAGTCCCTCTCTTCCTTCTCTTCTCCAGAAAGGGAAACCTTTCAGTTATTATCATTCTTTTTGGATTTAAATCTATGTTATCTCTCTGGAGGAATTTGGAATTTTTTAACACCCTTAAAATATGTAATGATCTCAGTTTCCATTAGCAGCACCCTAGCCATCAGTAAGCAAGGGTGGGGGCAGCTGGGAGAGGCAGGAAAAGGCACTTTCCTTCTGCTCCTGAGATCACCTGAGTTGCTGACCTCATTAACTGTAACATAAACAGTGAAAAGCACTAAACGACAACAGAATCTCCATGGCACTTGGAGGCTATAAAGTCTCTGAGTCTATGAAATTGGCACAAGGAGTTATTCTTGGCTTCTCACCTCTCTTGAGCACAGAAGCCGTTTTCCATGCATTATGGGGTATTTTATCCTGATTATCTTGCTTTTGTCTAGATGATATCTAAGATCAATAATTGTGAAATTCTGGGGTTTTACTCATCTTAGGACCTCAAGAGTTTAGCATGACTGAATGAATGTCCTTTTTTTTTTTTTTTTCAGTATGCGGGCCTCTCACTGTTGGGGCCTCTCCCGTTGCGGAGCACAGGCTCCGGACGCACAGGCTCAGCGGCCATGGCTCACGGGCCCAGCCGCTCCACGGCACGTGGGATCTTCCTGGACCGGGGCACGAAGCCGTGTCCCCTGCATCAGTAGGCAGACTCTCAACCACTGCGCCACCAAGGAAGCCCATGAATGTCCATTTTTGAGAGTAAGCTGAGATATCCATCCTGAAAGGCAACTGAAGCAGGATTAATGAACTAGTACAACTACCTGAAAGAACATTTCCAAGACTGATAAAATTAGACACGATAGCCCATTATCCAATCAGAACTCTTTGGGATGGTGCGTCAGCCTCAATCAATGAACATTCCTTGGAAATGGCATTAAAAGATTGAACTTCCTAAGCAAAGTGTTAATGCAGCTTCTGATCACGGAGTGTCTGGTCTGTTAGAAGAATAAGACAGAGAAGCTGGTAATCAGGGAATACTGTGTTGAGATTTTCTGTTTGCACAGGAGGGTTTCAGTTAGTCACCAACTCAGCTCATCCAGCACTTCAACTGGAATTCCAGCACCTCAGAAGATTACATTTTAAGGATTTACAACTCGTATATAAATATTTTAGACTACATCATTGGTCTAAGGTTGGCCTTCCTCTAAATAGATGACATGAACCTCTTCTTCCCCACCCCAAATTCCTCCTACGTGGATCAGCTAATAACAAAGACTTTCATTCCACAATGAGATCTAAGTCTTAAAATAGATCTATCACCTCCCCTTAACAAAAAATGTAAATGTCTCACATTCAATTCTTTCCTGAGATTTCAGAGATTGAGCAAGAAAGAGAGGACCTAAGGACTGGGAATTGAGAAAGGAAATGTTAAAAGGAGGCTGAAACAGACGAAAAAGCAAGCGACCTGGAGCACAGAGAAGAGGGCTGCTTACCCCTCAGTTATCCAGGGGTTTACACAGTTAAGACACCTCGACATCTGAGCGCTTCCTTCCCTGAAGTTTCAGCAAACACAGCTAGGGGACTGGACAAGAACCACCAAGAAGTAAGAGTTTCACACTCCATGTCTGCATCAAGCTGCCAGCCCTAGTGCTGCCCATGCCCACACCTCTCCCTACTTCAGGCCAACACAAGAAGCTGGAAAAGCTAAAGTTGTCAGATATCTTCTCCATAAGATCTCAGAGGACCTCCATTCCTCTCCCGTTGGCTCCACTTCCAGTCACATCCCCCTTCAGCAGTCAGCACTCCAAGGAAGGAGAATCAGAGCCACTGTCTGGAGCTGAGCACCATCTCAAGAGATCTACAAGCCCACTTGTAGGTTTTAATGTCAATGAGATGGCATTATTCTATGGGATTCCCTGCCCCTCATGTGCTTTCATTTGCCCACAAGTAAAACAACAAACAGAAGATCAATGATTATTCTCAAAGCAGAGAGGAAAATGTATTTTTCAAAGGAGATTGATGGTTGACTTGACTTGAAAAAAACTGTTCCTGATTAGTTTATCTTGAAATTCTTAAATTTAAATTGAGCATTAATGGATTGGGGGTAGAGAATAGATTTATTTATTTATATTCTATAACCAAATTACTCTACTAAATTAAAAATTAATATCTTTACCCAAAAAAGGTTCAAACTTTTAGAGCAACATTTTCCCCTTGAGATAAATGCTTTTGTGTATTCAAGTGCATCTTGCTAACTCTACGTGCATAAAAAAAAAAAATTGTATGTGAATATTATCAGTTATTTAAACATTGCCTTCAAATATTTCAAAGCATTGATACCGTGCCTTTAACCAAATACACATTAACAGAGCCATAATAATAAATCATGATTTATTTAAAAAATTTAAAGAGAAAAGCTATAAGGATTACTCAAAAATGAATGAAGTAGAGAAATAGCAATTGCATATTTTCTAATTATGCAATTGCATATAGATAAAATACTGAGATAACAAAATATTTGACTTCCATCGAAATGTTATCATCTTTCAATTTTTCACCTTCCTGTTCTGGGTAGCAAGACGGGAACCCCCTAATTTACTTCTCTTTGGTTTTTCTGTGAGCTCTGCAACAATGCATTATCTCCAAATTTTCTCCCATCTCCCACTCCTCACTGTATTTTTCTCCAAATAAACATAGTACTATCTGAAATCTTCCCCCATGAAAAAGTATATCATAATTTAAATAGAGGAGGGGGGTGAAAAGAACTCACAAACAGATGCTGTACCACTAGGTGTCTCCACAAGATGGAAATAAGAATTTTTCCCCTAATTTCCGTGTGATGGAAAAAGTCTTCATTTACACCCTCAGAGAACACATTGAACTATGGCTTGCATATTGTATTTTACAAAACTGTTTCAATGTGCTATTAGTTGCATGTTATATCATGTTTTGTTAAGTACAATAAATATTCTATCTGGGAAATCAGGACATTCAATAGGCACATTAGGAAGACCTAACCCCTCCTCATATGTCTATTTGCCTTTTTCCTTGTTGCTACACATATATGTCTATTCATTCCTCTAGTGCATATTTTGTTTCCCATTTGCAATGAAAATTATTTCTTGAGTATTTCTTGGATTCCTAACCTTATTCTGACACAGAGAAGATGGGAGAAAAATGAGGAAAACAGAATAGCATCTCAGGAATCTGTTAGATAATGTCAACTGGTAGAACATACATGTAATTAGAATCCCAGAAAGAGGAGAGAGAAAATATTGGGGAGAAACTGTTTGAAGAAGTGATGACCAAACATTTTCCAAGTTTGATGAAATACATAAACTTACAGATTCAGCCTGCTCTACGAACATCAAGAAGGATAGCCAAACATCAGAGCCAGACTCAAAAGTCAGAAGCCAGAATCAGAAGCCAAGTATAATGAGTAAATCTGGAAAGCAGAAAAAGAAAAAGAAAAATGACACATTTTATACAGGGGAACAGCAATTCAATTGTTGGCTGACTTCTCATTAGAAACTATGGATGCCAGAAGAGAGTAGAACAACATTTTTAAAGTGATGACGGAAAAAAACATCAATCTAGAATTCTATATCTAGCAAAAAATCTTTCAATAACAAAAACAAAATAATGATATTTTCAGTTTAAAAAAAACTAACAGCATTTATCACTAGAAAACTCATACTGCAAGGAATTCTAAAGAAAGCTCTTCAGGCTGAGTGGAAAAAGTACCAAACAGAAATTAAATGCTCAAAAAGGCATAAAGAGCCAATGGAAATGAGGGGTAAATATTTAAATCAAAAATTATAAGGGACATTGATTTCAGGCCATGATAAGCAAACTTGTATCAAATCAACTTTCCCTACCAAAAATACATAACTAAAAGGTACAAACTACCAGAAACAAACAAAAAACCTTAAGAAAGGAAACACAGAAGTTAAGACTGACTTTTGGTGCCACATTTTCCCTCAAGGCATTTGCTCATTCTGAAATGATGGCTAAAAATATGAGAACTTGAGCAGAGCTTTCAGAACTGTCACAGGGCTAGAGGGACAAAACTGGAGTTCAAGGTTGTACTAGGTTGAATAGTGTCCCCTGAAAATTCATGTCCACCTGGAACCTCAGAACGTAAATTTATTTGGAAATAGGGTCTTCCCTGATATAATTAGTTAAGATGAGGTCCTGTTGGAGTAGGGTGGTCACTAAATCCAACATGACTGGTGTCTCTATAAGAAAAGGGAAGAGACATGAAGACACAGACACACATGGGAGCAGGCCAAGTGACAACAGAGACAGAGATTGGAATGATGCAGCTGCAAGTCAAAGAATGCTGAGGACTGCTGAGACAGCCAGAAGCTCAGAAGAGGTAGAGGAGGATTTTTCCCTGGAGCCTTCAGAGGGAGCATGGCCCTGCTGACATCTTTATTTTGAACTTCTGGCCTCCAGAACTGTGAGATAATAAACTTCTGTTGTTTTAAGCCACCTTTGTGATAATTTTTAATGGCAACCCCAGGAAACCAGCCAAGGAGCAAGAGTCTAAGAATAAGGGTGAGTCATACATAGGCCAGACACCTCAAAGACTAAAACCCAGTGTCAAATCAGCTTAATCTTGAATTGAATTAACATGAGTTACCTGTAACCTAAACACTTGTCAGAAGCAAAAGTAAACCCTCTCTGAAAAAAAGCATGTAACATCTAGAGCTCCAAATTGTCTCTCCAATTACTGTACACATTGATTATGATGCAATTGAAAGCAGTCAGATATGCCGTAGAACAAGGTCTAGGGCCCAGCTGCATTCAGAGGTTTTCTCTCTGACCCCTGGGGGCTCAAGATCTCTTCATTGCTCTTGGTCATCACACCATTCTGGGAGTCATGTTTTGCTCCTGCTTTCTAAGAATTGCTACAGGGCACATTCTGTACTTTCCTCCCTGCCTCCCCCAGAAATCTGCCCTGTCCTCTCTCACCCCTCTCGGGGTGGAGCCCTCTTGTTCTGAAAGAAAAGCCTGCTTGACAATTCAGAGGACACCCAGTCGTTCCAGCCTTTTGGACTCTCTGGTCTTATGTGCAGAAATGATGTTAGACTTCCTGTTCACTCCTTGTGAAAACTTGAAACTGCGTTGTTTCCTTTGTCTCTTACCTTTGCTTAAATCTATTTTGAGTTTTTTGTTTGTTTTCTCCTATTGTTTGCATATTTCCAGGAGAAAAGAGAAGGTTAAAACTAACTGCCACCATATTCCCAGTGACACTGGAACTCTCCAATACACATTTTATATTCAGTATGATCTCTGCTAATACAAATATCTTTTATAGAAAAAAAGATACACAACAGAATGCTAAGAAATAAGGATTGGAAGGTGGTGTAATTTCCATTGATTTTATTTCTTATTCTCTGAGTTTTTTATCTTTCTTCTATAATATACATGTATTATTTTGTATTCATAAAAATAAAGTGGTATCCATATCAAACTATTATTTATAAATGAAATAAAAGTTTAAAAAATAAAAACATATTAATAGAAAAGTATTGTGGTCAGCACTGTAAAGAACACAAAGACATGTAAGAGAGTCCCTGTTGTGAAAGATCTTGGATTCCAGTAAAGGAAAGGAAGACAAGGAAACAATCATTGTAACATAAAGAAAGTGTGGGCAGGTGGTAAGCCTCAAACCAAGAGATTTGAGAGCAGGAGTTAGGAGGATGCACATTCGTTTAGTAGGATGAGAAAGAGTTTGTACTGAGAAGGTCCTGGTAGATTTTGACCTAAAAAGATGGTGAGAGGGAGGAAGAAGTAGAGAAAGGGTCTAGGGAGGGATCTAGATTAGTACAGGTATGGAGATAGGAAACCCCAGATGTGTTTGGTGACTAGCAATGGTCCAGTTTGACTCGCGGGTGGGGCTCATGTAGGGAGATGAGGTTACAGAGAGTGTTGCTGTGGCAGCCCTGGGGCGCCAGGCTGAGTGGTCTCAGTCATTAGCAATGGGGAGTCCTTCATGCTTCTTTGAGCAGAAATAAACATCAAAAGTGCTACACTTCGGGAAGATTAATCTAGCAGTGGTGAACAGTAAGACTGTAAAGTACCCTATAACAATGATTCAGACAAGAGGTAAGAATGGTGTCAGTGAAAATGAAATAAGGGGCTATTGTTTCATTAAATAAATATTTATTAAACATCTATTTTATTTCAAGTCCTGTGCTAAGTGCTGAGTCTACAATGTTATGAAACAAACATAATCTCTGCTTGCTATGTAGTGGAAAACAGACAAGTAAATAATTACAGAAATGATATTAGAAATAAAAATAACTAACTGCTGCGTTAGAGAATAAAAAGTTAGCAGCGGGAGATGTAATCAGGGAAAGACCTCCTTGAAGGGGTGACATTTAAGCTGAGATGTAAAGATGAAAAGGAGTTAGCTCTACAAAGAAGGGAAGAAGAAACCTCCAGGCAGAGGAGCTGGCACAGAAAAGCCCTAAAGAAGGAGAATGCTTAGCTTAGCTGAAAAGCTAAAATGTTAATATATTTACTGGTGGAGGTGTGGGATAAGGATGGACAGGTAAGACGATATCCAGTCATACAGAGCCTTGTACTTCAAACTAGGGATTATGGGAATGATACCCTAAGAAGATATCTAGGCTGAACTGAATGGCAGGAGTACAAGAAGCACAAGTGAACAAAGGAATGATTAGAAAACACTGGTGTAATTTTGGATTCACCAGGAGGCAGATGTCATGATGGAATCAGAAGTGCAATAGTTTTGTTGCAGGGAAATTCCTGTGAAAATTAAGGAGGGAGGAAGCAGGAGTCACCAGGAAAATCCTTCAGACATGACACCGGTCTGACACCTGGGAAGGGACAGGAGTAATGAAGGATTGGGAAGGAAGAGCCTGAGATGGCAGTGCATGTCTGAGAAAGTCTCGGCCCCACAAGGCAGTCTAGTAAAGCAGCCACCTTCCAGGCAGAATATGGGCTCTAGGGCTCCTCCTGAGCTGAGCTCTTGGCTGGGGGCATCCCTCAGGGAGCAGGGCTTCAGCGTATACACTGAGGTGGGTCCTGAAGCTGCAGCAAATGGAGGCTGTCAGATAACTTCACCCCTGGCAGTAAATTCTCACTCAAAGGGACATCTGAGCAGGACATCTCCACAGCTCTCGCCTGTGGTAGATCTAAATAATCTATTTGGGGGAGTTATAAAACCACGTTTAACCAAAACGTCAGATAACAATAGCTTGGAAGACAGGAAGAGGGATTTGGGTTAAAGCATTTTATGATCCCACCTTCTTTCAGAAGAGGATAGAGACATTGATTAATGTTAGGTAACTGGAAGTATTCACATTAAAATATTAAGGGTAACCACTGAAAAAAATATATAGTGTAGGTATAACTTTTCACATCAGTAAAGGGACCTGAGGAATAGAGAAAATGTGATCACTCTAAGAGAAGGCAGGAATACTCATTACCTTATAATGACCTATAATGAAAAAGAATACATATATAAAGAATATATATGTGTAACTGAATTACTTTGCTGTACACCTGAAATGAACACAACAGTAAAAATTAACTATACTTCAATTTTAAAAGATATAGAAGGCAGGAAAGAGGAAAATAATCAAAGAGAAAGCAAGGTGACTAGAAAGCAATGCACACCTCAGAAGCAGAAGTGGGGGAGAGAATAGAGTGGGAAAAGCGCAGGTAGGATTACTTCCCATCTGTCACAGTAAAAAGGCAAGCCTTACCTTCTACAGCTGGTGACATCTATGGGGCTGCAATTATTTTATAAAGGTAAGCAATAGAACAATGATCTATAAAATACAACAAAAAAATTGGAGGGAAGTGTAAGTAAGCTAATTCCTTTTCTTTCATAGTGAGGAATTAATAGGTGTTATCTAAAGTTAACAAATCAATTAATAGAGGTGTAAATATACTTCTTAGAGTATCAGGGATAAAGCAAAAGAGTTGAAAAATACAAATGTTTGAAGGTAATTGAGCCTGAGGAACTACTGAGGATGTGGGAGTGAAGGTAAACAGTCACATTTACTTTTCATATGTCTATGTTTTTAAATGTTCAGCCCAGTTTATTTTTTTGTATGGTGTGAGGGAGTGTTCTAACTTCGTCGATTTACACGCAGCTGTTCAGTTTTCCCAACACCGCTTGCTGAAGAGACTGTCTTTTCTCCATTGTATATTCTTGCCTCCTTTGTCAAAGATTAATTGATCGTAGGTGTGTGGGTTTATTTCTGGGCTCTCTGTTCTGTTCCATTGATCCATATGTTGGGTTTTGCACCAATACCACAATGTTTTGATTACTGTAACTTCGTAGTATTGTCTGAAGTCTGGTACGGTTATGCCTCCAGCTTTGTTCTTTTTCCTCAGGATTGCTTTGGCAATTATGGTTCCCTATAAATCTTAGGATTATTTGTTCTAGTTCTGTGAAAAATGTCATGGGTAATTTTGTAGAGATTGCATTAAATCTATAGATTGCTTTGGGTAGCATGGTCATTTTAACAATATTAATTCTTCCAATCCAAGAGCATGAAATATCTTTACATTTCTTTGAATCATTTTTTATTTCCTTTATCAATGTTTTATAGTTCTCAGGTATACGTCTTTCACCTCCTTGATCAGGTTTATTCCTAAGTAATTTTTTGATTTTTAAAAGGGATTTTTTTTTTTACTTTCCCTTTCTAATATTTCATTGTTAGTGTAAAGAAATGCAACTGATTTCTGTGTGTTAATCTCATATCCTACTACCTTGCTGAATTTGTTTATCAGTTCTAGCAGTTTTTGTGTGGAGTCTTTAAGGTTTTCTATATATAGTATCATGTCATCTGTATATAAAGGCAAATTTACCTCTTTCCTTCCAACTTGGATACCTTTCATTTCTCTTTCTTGTCTGATTGCCGTGGCTGTGACTAGGACTTCCAATACTATGTTGAGTAGAAGTGGTGAGAGTGGGCATCCTTGTCTCATTCCAGATTTTAGCAGGAAGGCGTTCAGGTTTTCACCTTTGAGTATTATGTGGGCTGTGCATTTGTCATAAATAGCTTTTATTATTTTGGGATATGTTCCCTCTATACACACTTTGATAAGTGTTTTTATCCTGCTTGTAAGCATATATCCAGAGAAAACTCTAATTCGAAAATACACATACACCCCAATGTTCATTTACAGTAGCCAAGACATGAAAGCAAGTTAAATGCCCATCGACAGATGAATAGATAAAAAAGATGTGGCATATATATATATATATATATTAGCCATAAAAAAGAATGAAAAATGCCATTTGCAGCAACATGGATGGACCTAGTGATTATCATACTAAATGGAGTAAGTCAGAAAGAGAAAGACAAATACCATATGATATCACTTGTATGTGGAATCTAAAATATGATACAAATGAACTTATTTACAAAATAGAAACAGACTCACAGATTTCAAAAACAAACATGATTACCAAAGGGGAAATGGGGGAGGGGGAGGGAAGGGATAAATTAATTAGCAGATACAAACTATTATATATAAAACAGATAAACAACAAGGTCCTACTGTACAGTACAGGGAACTATATTCGATATCTTATAATAAACTATAATGGAAAAGAATATGAAAAAGAATCAGTATGTATAACTGAATCACTTTGCTGTACACCTGAAACTAACACAACATTGTAAATCAACTATACTTCAATAAAAAAATGCTTAGTTAAGTAAATGCATTACCTTACTAATAAACTAATAACTACTTGAGAATGAATTCGATCACCTGGAAACTGTAGAGAAGGGGGCTGCCCACTACAGGCTGGGCAAAGGTGGAAGCGTAAGCAAAGAAGATGCTGGGCAGAGGCACGACCAGAGAGAAAGAGCCAGGAGTCAGTGGCACCATAGTAGCCGAGGGACGAGGATATTCCAAAGAGAGGGGTGCCCTCCAACAGCACTATTGAATCAGGCTGAGACAAGGGCTAAGGTTGAAACTGAACAGTGACTTTGGGTGTTAGGAGCTTGGGGGTCATTGGTCACCTGACAAAAGCAATAATCTCGGTAGACCGAAGTATTGGGAGAGTGATTGGGACATTAGGAAGTAGAAATAAAGTGAGTAAACAGAGCAGGAAAAAAGATTATTTTGGCAACAGAATCAAAAATTTTTGGAAACCAGTGGATATTAAGAACAAAGAAAGAGAAGATTCCATAGATGACTCCTGGCCATGTGACCAAAGAATGAGAAGTACCTTTAGCAAACCCAGAAAAGCAGAAATGGGTGTGGAGTATGGAAGGTCAGCTTGTGTCCTATCTGTTCAACCACTTTGTCCGGTTTCTGTCTACACATCTACTCCGTGAAGAGTTCTTAAACTCACGGAATGCATAGGCATAGTTCACAGGCAGGCTAAGAGAGAAGGAAGCTACAAAGAACTGGTTTGATTTCTGTTGTATTTGCCTTGACAGAGTATTTGTTCAAAGGTGCTGGAGTCCCAGCCTTCGTGCTGGCAGGATCACTCACGCTCAGAGCCTGTGGTTTTGCCCTTAGTTTTGAGACTCAAGAAATTTTCAGGAGGAAGATTTAGAAATCTGCTTTGAATTACAGCACAGCCAGGCCACATTTTTCTTAGCCAGTGGGGTTTTTCTCTTTACTGTGTTTTGGAACACATTGGAAGAGCAGGACATTGGAACGTTGGAAGGGCACGAGGTCTCTCAAGTTCCCATCTCCAAGTTTAATAATTGAATATATTCTGGTTAAGTCACTTTCAAAAACTTGTATCCATTTTGATTGTTATTTTTATTTCTGTAAAGCCATTTTCCAAATTTTAAACTCCTCATAATGGCATGATCCTCAGAACAACGAATTTGAACTTTGTTACTGTCAGTGAGCCTTCATCATCTCCAGGTTCCAACATCCCTAAATGGGAACCGCAGATTGATTAAAAAGTGTTTTCCATGGAACACAGAGAGCTTGGGAAAGCTACTGTGACCTCTTCCTTCAGTGACTGTAGAAGATGTTTTCTCAGGAGTTCTAGGTGAGTTCTAGGCCTTTTGTAAAATGGATGGAAAGGTTAAAAAAAATGAATGAATGAATGTAGGAAACCACAAATCATGTAGAAGTGGTCAGTGACATGAAAGAGGCCAGGGAACCAATGAAAAATGCATGTGACACAGGTCCCACACCGTCTAGTTCGAGGGCCTGAATGTCAGCTCCATGACAGCAGAGCCCTCTTCTTTTTTACCTCTGTGTCTCCAAAACCTAAAACAGTGCCTCAAAAGAGTTGGGACTCAATCAACTAAAGAGCAAAATGGAAATGTTACTGTTACTTGACATTTTGGAGGGAAATGTTAAGGAACAAACAAAACATCCACCCTAGCTCACAAAATGCTAATTTCCCATATATCCAGAAGGCTCAGGATAGGTCTTTAACAAAAATCAGAACTTTAAAAATTGCTTTTAAAAACTGTAAGAGGAAGCTCTGAGAACAGAAAGCAACAATTTATGTCTCTAGCACTTTGCCTACTCTAGGTTTTAGAGTCACTAGTTTATATCCAGTCCATACCACCCCTCACTGAGAAAGACCCCTTGACTATTACATCACAGACTCCACCAATCAGAAGAGTTACAAGACCCCAGAACAAATTAACCAGGGCATTTGAAATCTGCTCTTGACAATCTCTATGAAAACTCATTCTGGGAGATGCTGAATTCCAACTTCTTTGCAATTCTGTTTTCACTGTTCACTTTATAACAAAACCAACCAAGGTGACTTCACTCCTCCAAAAGGGAAAGGATACAGTTAAAATCCTTTGCAATTGGGGATGTGTATTATTCTTAAGACTTGGACTTTGACAATGTTCAAATCAAGGAAATCTGAAAGCGTATTATCTCTCCACTGGATTCCATATGTCAAATACACATTCTCCATACAGCTACGAAGATATTCTGCCATAGTATGCTCAAAATCTAGCACTGTCTTCATTGTCCTAGAAAACCAGGAGCTATTTTCCCTCGAATGATAATGACTTTGGGACACGGGGAGAGCTGGTTATGACCTGCAAGTCAAACACACAGAAAGTTCCATTTCCACTCTTCCCCATCCCAGCTCTGACGTTTCCCAGGAAGTCCTCTGACTAGTCCAACTGACAACAGCTTCAGACTCTCATATAGAAAGTTTATCACTGTTGCAATTAGATTTTATCACCCCATTATTCCTTCCTGTGTAAAATAAAGCATGGGGCCATGCAGAGACAAATGGTACCAGATAGGCCATCAAACCCTACACTTATCAACTCCAAGAAATAAAGATTGGCTGGTATTTCATCAGTCTAACCTCACGAATCCAACCAGAGGCTCTATCTCTGGATCTTTTCACATTGCTTTTTATTGCTGAATTGGGCAGGTTTTTTTCCATTGTTTAAGTATTTATATATTTTTTAAAGATTTGATGAAATTTCTTTCTTTTAAGGCTGATTTGTATTTTATCCTCTGAATCTAAGATACCTTGCTTTTGAACTTGCTCCTTTTTAAGGGATAAAAGAGGAAAAATAACATTTGAGTATTTACTTTTTCCAGGCATTTTATAAATATTATCATATTTATACATTTAAGAAGTCTACATGAATGTTGTCTTAACTCTAAAAACAAAAGAAAACAAACAAAAAAAGAAGTCTACATGATGGATATTATTATCTCTATCATATGAATGAAGAGAATGAAAGTAATAGAAGTTAAATAACTTGCTCAAAATATTACACAACAAATGGTGATACAGGGATAGGAATAGAGATCTATCTGACACCAAAGCCAGTGGTCTTTCCATTCCACCACTGCTTCAGCACAGATCTGGTTATGTGGGGAGTCAAGAAAATGTAACAAGCCTGCAAAGTGATCCATGTACTAATATCATCATTAAAAAGGATTACATATAGTGTTTATAACAGGAATAATCAGGATCCTTCCTTATTTTTTCACCAAATGTGCACAAATATAACTGTCTCAATGCCTTAAGGATTAAATGAGAGTCTTTTTAAATTAAACTATCTATGTGATTAGATTATGTAGAAAATAAATACTGCTGTATAAATCCGTTGGAATTGGGGTCAAGTGACCAGAGTAAAGACCTAGCTTCTCCATTTAGTATCTGTATGAATTAGGAGCTACTTATCATTAAGAGTTTTATTATTTGTGAAATGTGTGTGGCAGAGAAAGGTAGAGCTCTCCAGATACACTTCCCAACCTCCCTGTAGTTAAGTTGAGACCATGTGACTAATTCAAGGCCAATGAAACATGATAACATATGACTTGGGTCACTCTAGATCAAGACAGGTATAAGCCAGTGTACCGCCTCCATCTCATTCTTTCTCAGCTGAAGCAACCTTGGAGGCCATATATTCTAGACATCCAATTTGGTGTAGCTGCAAGATTGAGAGGGGTGGCCCAGTTGCCATCAGACTTTTCCTGAGTGAGAAGAAACCTTTGTGGGGTTAAATCACCAGGGTTCCAGGCTTTACCTGCTATGGCAACTAAAATTAATTATCCCCAGCAAGCACATGGAGACAACAACTTCTGCCATGCCACACTAGATTATTATGATACTCAAATAAAAATATTGAGATAAATATTTATTAGCCCTATTCTTACATAGATGTAAGGCTTATTGTTATTATTCATATGTTTAAGGAAATCTGATTTTATTCTTCAAGGTTTTTGTAAGGTCATGATTATATAAAACATTTTGTAGTTTTAACAATTATTTGTAAAAGAAAGAATGCTTCTGATCTGCTTAAAAGTGGTTTCAAGTAAAATGAATATTTTGTGTACACTATTCTCTTGTTCAACAATCTTCCACAGATAGATTAGCTTTATAGTATTTAACTCAATTTAATTAAATTGAGTTAAATACTAGCTTTAACTCAATTTAATTGAATAAAAAAATACCCAACTACTCTTTTCTTAATTAATGAGGCTTCATTGGAGTTTACTTCCTAGGAAATTTCACTGTTTCCTGATCACATAGAGAGTAGAAGAGAGAACAGCTGGCATGGACGTTGCCTTTCATGAAACTAACACTACAGGGCAAATGATCCCCATCCACATTAACATGGTAGCCTGGCTGGCTTTCAACCCCACTAACTACTGGTATCATTTGAACAAAGCCAGCTCATTCACTAGGTACCAGAAAAACAAGCAACCTAGGCAGGGCAAATGAACCTTGTCATGGCCACTTTCTCTTCATCCATAGATGCCTATAAACTTGAATTCAGAATCAAGAGTGGAAACCAAAGAGCAAAGCATGACAATGACCTAAATTCACACACACAAAAACGATGCTAGTTAGAGCTATAAAATAGGCTGGTCTGGAATGTGTGTGTGTGTGTGTGTGTGTGTGTGTAGAGAGACAGAAAAGACAAAAACAAAGAGTGAAGATAAAATGCACAAAAATATGTATCAATAGAGTCTATCAATGGATGAATGGGTAAAGAAAATGTGGAATATAATGCAAAGAAATATTATTCAGCCATACGAAAGAAGGAAATCCTGCCATTTGTGACAACGTGAATGGACCTTGAGAGTACTATGCTAAGTGAAATAAGTCAGACAGAGAAAGAAAAATACTGTATGATCTCATTTATATGTGGAATCTGAAAAAAAAAACCTGAACTCATACATTGTTGCCAGAAGTGGGTGTGTGGAGGTGGTGGGCGGAGAAGCACGTGAAATGGGTGAAGGTGGTAAAAGGTACAATCTTCCAGTTATAAAACAATAAGTCCTGGGTTTGTAAAAGAAGGTGTGTATCAAATAAAATATTCTCTTAAAGCCTGCCTCATTTCATTCTGAAGAGGCATGATTCCAGTCTTCAGTAATGGACCCACTTATTGGACATGAAATTTGCCTCTTTCCCATATTTCAGTTTTCAGTTCATATAAATGGGCAAGTGAGAGAGGGAACACACTTATGAGACCATGATGTTATTAACACATACACACCATACACACACCACACACATATACACACACACCACACACATATACACACACACATACACATAACCAGAACACAAACTATATCTTTGTTTTCAATGATTAAGCTGTAATATTATCAAGTGCCATGTTATGTCACAATGAAAAACAGCAGAACTTTCAAGAACTTAGGAGAAAAGGCAGTGGGGATGGAGGAGAGCAAGAGTAATGAGAGGAGGAGAAGGGAAAGAAGGGAGGGGAGGGCGGGGAGGGGGCCCACACGGAGCACAGGCTCGACTTCTGCCAGAGGGTCAATGGGAAGGTAGAAGGTAAGAGGTTATCTGGGAAACCATGCTTTCTCTCAAGAAGAATATATGAATTGGGAATGAAAACATTCTCTGCTTCCTGGCATATTTTACAATTAAGAAAGCCTTTTGTAAGTCTGCCAGCAATCTAGTTGAAGAAGGTCTAAAGCGTCAAGTTTCTGTTTGGGTTTTTTTCCTGAACTATTGTGTGCACATAATTTTTTTCTTTTAGAAAAACAAGGCAAACCACTAAAATTAAAAGGATTTTTTTAATGCTGGCAGAAGAAACATCTTACTGTCACAATAAAGAAAACTGTTGAGAAATGCTTTACAAAGTGAGAGCTAAGGCAGTTAAAAATTGATTTTCAAAGTGGTTTGGTTTTGTTCTAAATCACAAGCAGGCCCTCACATCCCCACCCCTTCCTGCTTTCAAATGTTCAGGCCTGGCCCGAGAAGCTGTCCCATGGGGTCATGCTCACAGAGAGGGGTACAGAGGTTAAAAGGTCTGGTTCTCCAGGCGACTGATCATCAGCCAGGAGAGAAGAAAGGACAAGCCAGGAGATCCTCATTCAGGCAGTGCCAATAAAGGCTTATGTCTGAATTGATAACCTTTGCCGCTGGCCCAGCGCTGATCACTCACGACCATAAACAGCTAGCGGCACCCCCCAGCAGCTACTAAATTATACCTCTGGACAAGTTGTAACAGTAAATTCAGACATGGGAAAAGATACAGCAGCTTAACCTGGATTTTAAAAATCACTGCCGTCTTAGAACTGTGTAAGTGTTCTATTAGCTAACAGAGTGGGAAGCTTCCTTAATGGAGCCCTCATCAGCTACCTAATCCTTGAGGAATCTGTGTAGCTTTTCCTCTTCCTCCCACAGACCCTCATGCTATAGCCAAACCTTGAATCTGAAAGGGAGACCATAATCAGGGCTCTGAGACCTTCTCCTTATTAGTAGGCCTGATTTATTGGTATGCACAAAACCACTAATGCTGGCCTCCTGCTCCAGTCCTGTCCTGCCCTCTGTACTGCCAAGTCTACATGGTGGAGAGTGACATGTGATACCACTGACTGTCTGGTCTCTAACCATCTGCTGTCTTATTTCAGCCATAAGGCAGTGATGGCAATTAGGTTTCCTCACGTGGGACACTTGTAATCATTTAAATTCTTATGCCTAAAATTCTGTGTCAGGAAGGATTCTGAGGACATATCTGCATTCAGGGAAAAGCATGAAAAATAGAAGAAAAGATATCACTTCATTGGAAAACCTGAGTTTGCAATTTTGTGAAGACGCATCAAGTCAAAATGGAGAAGCAGTAAAACAGTCGGAGGTAAAATAAAGGAAAGACCAGGAGCGTGTGACTGGTGGAATGTAACTGGGTACAGTTTTTTCTGGAAGATAATTTGACAATACTTATGAAAAGCCTTAGTCCTGTTCATGTTCTCTTGTTCAATATTTTTACTTCTAGGAACTTATTCTAAAATCAGTATGGATGCACTCAAAGATTTCTCTACAGATGTGTTCATAGGAGCACTGTTTATGACAGCTGAAAATTAGAATTTACACAAATGTTCAAAAAGTAAGTATTCTTTAAATTATGTAAATTACAGACAATAAAATACTCTGCAGTCTTTAAAAATCATTTTGTAGAGGACTATTAAAGATGGTGGGAAAATGTTCACATTTTTCACAGTCCTATGGAAAAGTGTTCAAAATAGTATACACAGTATGATACAAATTTCTTTGAAAATATAGAATATAAAGAGATACATGTATATATGTTCTAAATGTTAACTCTGAATATCCTAAATCCTCTACAATAATTAAGTGCTACTTTTGTGATAATAATAATAATAAAATCTTATTTGTTTTGAAAGGCAATAATATACAGCCTGAAGAACTATGACTGTGACTATCCAACTTCACTGCCCCCAAAAATGTAACTTGGGTAAAAATGTAACTTAGTTCAGAAAGTGAAAAACGTTATGCACAATAAATGGGAAAAGAGGTGCATGATTTAACATACAAGGAGAAAAGCACTGACATCTCCCAGAGGCGTATCCGGGTTCAGCAGGCTGCATCAGCACATATGGAGCAGTTAAGTGGACCACAACCAGTTTCAACCTGCAGCAGCAGCATTAGTCTTTCTTCCTGGTGCTTAACTGTCTGAAATAACCACCATAACATGCTCAGAATTATGTTTTTTCCAAGACCGCCACTAAGGGGCTTAATAAAAAATAAATTGGCCATCACGCCAAGGGACTCTGAGCCCACATTGCTCAGAAGTGGTCATGCAATCACCCAAATGTAGAAGATTGTGCTCTGCTTTTTTTTTTTGTCAAGTAAAAGGACATCTTACAGTGTAACAGATGTGTGGCATCTCACTGTATGAGCCTATGACCAATCCAAACTTGGGTCCACTCCCCATGTGCAGTAAAGCCAATTTACTGACACCAGGTTGTGGTGAAGGAAAGTACAGCATTTATTGCAGGGCACCAAACAAGGAGAATGGGCAGCTCATGATCAAAAGACCCAAACTCCCCGATGACTTTCAGGGAAGGGGTTTTAAAGTCAGTGTGACGGAGGGGGCCGCAGTGTGCATGATCAGCTCATGCACAATTCTCGGATTGGTTGACATCAAGGTGAATTTTCAAGCATCATCAGCTTTCTGGTTTCAACCAGTCTAGGTTCTATGTGTTTGCAGTCAGCAGTTTTCATCTGGTGGGAGTCTGCTTCCTATAAAAACAACTTAGGAATGTGTGTTAGGCCTTTATCTATATCTTTCAGGGAACTATGAATTCAGTGATTCTGCTATGTGGCAGATTTACAGTCTAAATTATTACCAGTTCCCCAGCCCAACAGCTATTCTTTGTTTCTATCTCTTCACATTTCCTAATCATTAACTCTTGAGTCAGCCTTTTACTTCAAAAGACAAGGACACATAGGCTTGTGTATGGTTTCAAGCCCAGGATGGGAATGCAGTGTCCCATTTTGAGCACTGCTGAGCACTTCTGCTGTCTCTACTTTAGCCCTAGCTTTCCATCTCAGAAGCAGGATGAGTAATCCTCAGTATTCAACTTATTTTGCCCCCAAAGAATGAATATTGTTGAGATCATGTCTGGAAAAATGCTATTTGTAAGTCTATAAAGAGTGGGCACCTTTTTGTGAATCAGAAAATTCTCTTTTCCTCCTGTTGTCCTTTGTACTATAAACCCAATAAAGGAAACTCTTGCTCTAGTTTACTATTATCTCATTTTCCAGCAAAATCAAAACCTTAACTGATTGAGGTGAGGATATTTGTATACCCTGATTCAAAGTTGTATGGAGTCTATTTAGGAAGGAAGCATGAGCTAGTTTAATCTCCATTTTCCCATATGGGAGAAAAAAGCAGCCCCTTTGATGATTTGTGTTCATATTCTCAATAGACTGTCTCCAAATGAATGACTAATACAAGCATTTGACCCTGTGGTTAAAGAAAGCAATCATTAAAAAATTAAATAAAGTATCCAGGTATTCAAAAGGAATAAAGGTAAATTAAAGAAGAAGGAGGCTCCCGTTTCTCACAATCCCAATTAGTAGGAGAAAACTGGAATTTCTAGACTTGATGAAATACAAGGACCTTAAATATCTGGAATTCAGAACTTGAAGATCAAATGAATGAAGTTAGCTTTGCTAGCCAGCAATTTATTCTCTGTAAAATAAAATGTCATGAGAGACCAGTCCATAATAGACTTTTAAAACTGACATTTCATCTTAAAAGAATTTTCTAGAGAAGAGGAGAGAATTGTAGACCTGGGACTTGATATCACATATCTTCTCAGGGGAGAACCTTCAACGACCTTTCTGTGACCCTGAACACACTGCTAAGTGTCTCTAAGATGAGGCGCCCTGCCTGTATACTCACTTCCAAGGTCTTTATTGCAAGGAGGTTCTTCTGGCCACAAGTTTGTTGGATACATTGAATGATGTTGTTTATGCTTGAAATCAGACTCCTTGGAATCAACAATTTAAATGTTGCAGTAGGGAACAGTCCAGAGTATTTGGGAACAGAGGAGCTACTTAGAATCTAAGCTAAACATAAACCCTTTATTTTACTTCTGTGTCTGGTACCAATGTGTAATATTCAGACATTTAAAAGCTTCTTTTCCCTAATACTACATACTGTGGGATTATCATGCTTGTGCCTACTGCACATTTATTGTCATTTTCTGCTTTAGCCATATTGGTCACCTTGGAATCATGCTTTTGCTTTGCTTTGTAAAACAGCACTGATCATTTAAAAATACCTGAAATTTGCTTTTTCCAAAACTATTTCCCCTAACCTAAAAGTATGAAATTCAAGTGTAATAGACAAAAATAATAGACCGTATGTGCACCATACAAAAAGCCAGGTTTGTGTGTTTTTGTGTAAGTGGTGGGTGGATGTGGAAGGGAAAGAGACCAACAGTATAGGGAAACACACTTCAGACAGGTGTCTAAGCAGAGTGCTTGTGCTGAGGGAGCCCCACTGGAAAGCCTAGACAATAGTCTATGATGTTGTTCTGCATGTTGAGTGGAATTCTATTCCTGTCATGGAGACAAAGCTAAGTTCATGGTGCTTGGTCTTCATGCAAAATAAGGGACATTTCATTCTCCTTTTGAGAGACAAATCTTATGAAAGCAATATTTTAGCTTGCCAACGCTGCTGCTTGCTCTGATTAAGAAACCGCCATCCCCTCAGAAAAGATCCAGCCCTCTCTAAATGTGAATACATCAGAAGGCTTAGGTCTTTTCTCTTTTGGCAGCCTGACCCTTCACCCCCTTTCCTTCTCCCAGGCAGAGGC
This sequence comes from Delphinapterus leucas, assembly GCF_059928025.1. NCBI lineage: Eukaryota > Metazoa > Chordata > Mammalia > Artiodactyla > Monodontidae > Delphinapterus > Delphinapterus leucas. The sequence goes on from NC_143133.1 coordinate 104,363,233, forward strand.
CTTTTAAAATTTCTTTTCACTTTTGTTCTGGATCAATGCTTCCATTTCTTCTGACTCTGGAGTGGCTGAGCTTGTCACCAAATCCAGTGGCTCCAGGAAAAAGCCTGAAGCTTCTCTAGACTCAGAGAAGCTTCTTTCTGTGACGTAACGTCTCCAAAATCTTTTCTCATAGAGGTATTTGATAGTTTTATTTAGAAACAACACAAAAATCTTCTAAGAATCCCCAAAAACATAGCTCATAGGAGGTGGCAAATATACAGTCCAGCCATAGAAGAAAACTTAAATTTTGTCTAAATTGGAACAAATCGCCCACACACACACACACACACACCCCACGCACATCATAATAGATTTATGCTTCCATCAAAATGGTACCAAAAGCTTTTTAATCTGATAGAATTTGGGAGACCTATGAATTTGAATGGGGAAAAATTCCTAACAAAAATTCAGTATTTCCTTTCATTAGTAGAGTTCCATTGCCTTGGTCATCTAAAAAAAAAAAAAAACACAGATATTTTCATATCTCTCAAAATTTACCTTTTGCTTATCACTACTTCAAAATTATGGTGATTGCTAGAACCATTACTGCATATTAATATCTGATGTCTTAAGAAGTAAAAATGTAAACATAACCCAATATTGTTTTTCTTAACACTTTGATAATTCTGTTTCAATACAATTTGTTTCTTTTTGAATTTATGTATTTTAAAACGTCATTCTGAGAAAGAATCCACAGGCTTCACCAGACCGCCAAAAGGGCCCATGATCCTTTTTACAAAAAATGGGGAACCCTGGCAGTAAAGGTTATAGACGAGAGTTTACTTGTGGTTTAAATGGATGCTGATATGGTTGGAGGAGTCCATTACTTTCACTTAATCTCTTTTTCTTTAAGTGGTATTCAGTATTGTCCAATGAATGTTGCATTTCCTACTTAAGTTCCACCTTTTTCTGGTGAACTACAGAGACAAAAGTAGGATGGTGTTTCTTGAGTTTGGAGTGAGAAATAGTTTTCTTAAAGCAAACACTTCAAGATTCACCTGAGGAACACTGTCCTAGCCCTCGTGGTCACTTTAAACAATGCCTCTTTCTCCATGCACCTTCCAGTTTGCTAGCAGAGAGAACTCATGACCAGTATGAGCTCACCTGGTCTGAGGTCATGTAAGAGACTTTCTTCTGCACAGTGTCACACAAAGATGGCTAGATCCACCCTCTCCAAGGGCACCAGACTTGCTCTCTATGTACCAGGACAGGCTCCATGATAAGCACCTCTCCTGACCCACACCACAACGCGTCATGGGACCTGCTGGGTCACAATCACCGTTCCACCTTCCTTTTATAGGCTTATAAATTCGGAAGGTGTGGATTTTCTTTCACAACACTTGGATACAGGAAATCTCAGATTCATTTATTTCTCTAAATCATTAAATCTGCTGTGACCTCACACTCAATGAAATCAGTGGCAAACTCTGGTCAGTATTCAGAACCCCTCCGCACCCTCAAAGAGGTCCTGCTCCAATCTGCGGCTCTCCCATTCCCAGAAAAAAAGTGAGGTGTCAGTTTTGGCACTGTCTTCATTCCTGTTGTCCTTTCTCCTAGTCAAGGCCTCTTGGCTCCCAGGAAAGGCAGAGACTCCCTCTCAAGGGGCACTGGTCCTCAGAGAGCTTCACTGCTGTTTTCAAGGCTGAAGAGCACACAGTGGACTCTTTACTGGCCTCCCAATCACCCATGGAGGGGTCGCTGTACAGTACCAAACACAAACCCCTCAGCTCAACTATCGCCTCTCATCTCAGGTACTCTAACTTCCTTCTGGTTTCCCTGTGATGGCTTCCACATCTCCAAATACTCTCCTTCATCCTCTCCTTCAGTGAGGACCAACATCATTCCTCTCAATGAACTCAGGCTTTCAGAAGCCAAAGATAGGACAGGCAATTACCTTGTGGATGTCTGGTGATTGCTCCTTTTTATCTGTAACCCCAAAGCCCCCTGAGCCAAGGGAACATAAATGCCTGGCTACATTATGGGGGCAAAATCAAAACCCTAGAGTAACAGAAATAAAACACAAATTAATATTTCAATCAAATATCCTGCATATAAAAGTAAGCACATCTGTTAGAGATGCATCTCTAAGGAAAACAGATCAGTTTAGGTATTATTTTATGGTTCTGGAAACAAAGTTGTTTTGTGTGGCAACTGTAAGTGACATTTTTGGAGTGAGTGAGTTTGTCCTCAGTTAAACACACACACACACACACGTACATGCACATGCACACGCGCACACACTACATTTTAGCCTTTAGCCAATCTCAGAGTAAAGACCAAATAAGACACAGTTAGCAGGCAAAGGTTATTATCAGTTTCAGTGAAGCATCTGGATATTCTATGTAACCAGTGATACATCAGGATGTCACATCAAGTAACACAATGATTGCTTTAAAGATAACAGCGGCGACAGCCTTCATCATGCCCTGTGAGCAGTTCCACAGATCTCTGCTATTCTGGTCAGGCCATGTTGAATTTCTGAACTGCATCCCCCACTCAGAGAAGAAAAATATTCCAACTCTTATGGTCATTACTACTCTTATGGTCATTACTACTCTTAAAAGATTAATTTAACAAAAATGAGTACCCACCACAGTAATGAATGTAATTCAATGGGAGAGTGCCTTGAAAAAGATAGCCACACTGGAAAGCATTACTTCTTAAATTAATGACAGATCTGAAGATTATTTTCAGATTTTGCCAGCATTTTTAAGAAGTAATGATTAGGCAGGGTGGGAAAAATCCAGATTAGTATTAAGTGTTTGCATGTTATAAGGCAGGATAAGCTAAATCCAAGGATGGGACTTATTATTCAGCCTCTCACCATCAGGTTTACTAGCCAAAATGGACACACAAGGTCAGATTTTGCTGTAAAACTTGGAGAATTAATAGTGTTGGTACGTTAAAGTCTCAGTGATGTTGCATCCATCGCACATAAGAGCTAATAATAATAGCTAACATTCATTAAGTGCTCACTATGCCAAGTCAATGGAAAAGCACTTTGTGTGTAGTATTGCATTTATGCCACAAAACTATACAATAAAGGATGTATTATTACTATCATTATTCTTCTTCTCACTTTTAAGATGAATGAGGATATTTAGGAAAAGAGAGGTTGAGTAATATGCCAATAAACACAGCTGGTACTGGTACGTGTGGATCCAGAATTTGATTCTGAACAACATAGTTACAGAGCCCACACCTTTATCCACTATTCAATGCTGTGGCAAGGACCAAAAATGCACACACCCACACATACACACTTGAAGCTCCTCCTACACTTATGCAATGTGACAAATCATTTTCACAGGGTTATCATAGCTAATCCTCACCTAATAATAATAATGATAGCATTTACAGAGCCTGATTTTGTTTCAGCCTCTGCTCTAGCACTTCACATTTATTCATTCACTGAATTCTTAAAACAACTCTATGAGATACCTATTATTATTAGCCCCATGTCACATATGAGGAAACTGAGGCACAGAGACACTAAGTTTCTTGTTCAAGGTCACATAGCTAAAAGTAGCAGAGCCAGAATTTGAACCCATGAAGTTATACTAACCTGATGAAGCAGGTATTATTATGCTTATTTTACAGCTGAGGAAACAAATTCAATAAGACTGTATGTGATTTGTTTCAAAAAGGTGGTGTTAACCTATTGTTAGTTTTTAAAAGTTACAAAACATTGAATAAACTAGTATGTTATTTTGTAAATATGTATATGTGTGTATTATTTATCTTTGGGTTAGGACCAAATAGCTGTTAAATGTATATGTGACTACACCCAAAGATTTAATAGGTATCATCTTGAAACTTTTGCCTTTTTCCCACGTCTATGTCACTGTTCACATTGAGATTCTACCAAATCCTTCAAGACCAGGATCAAAATGCTACTTCTTACAAAAGCTGAGCCTGACTGTGTGAGGTCTCTAGGATCCATCCTTAACCCCACCCAGCAAAAGTAGCCTAGCAGCCACTAGCAGCCTAACAAAAAAATTCTTTTTGAGAAGGGTGACAAATATTTTTCAGAACCCCCTCCCAGCCCTTCCTTATACCCACAGGACCTGGCAGGCACATGCAAAATTTGGGCCACAAAAGAGACCCAGGAGACCTTGTTAATGGGTTATAGATTGCAGGTTGATTTGTAGGTAGCATCAAGCATAAAATTCAGTTAGTCAATCAGTCAGTGATTCAACAAGCAGTAAACTAATAAAGTTCATGGCCTCATAAAGCTTATAGGTATTGCAATGAAGAAAAACATATAAGAAAACAAACAAGTAAATATACCTCATGACTGATAATGATAAGAGCTATGGGTGGAAATACAGTAAAGAGAATAGGGAGATGCAGGAGGCAAATGAGGAGGGGTTGCTTTTTTATAAGGAGTCAGAGAGGACCTTTCTGGCAAGGAGAAGATTGATCAGATATCTGAAAGAAGGACATGTGGATGAAATGTGTTCCTATCTGCAAAGCATTTTCATATCTGCAAGTCTACTGGAATAGACTTGGACCACTGTGAGTGCAATATAAGGGCTATCTCTCATGGGAAGAGCATTCCAAACAGAGGGGTTAGCAGGTGTAAAGACCTCAAAGTAGGAGTGTTCCTAGCATCTTTAAGAAGCTGTAAGGGAAACAGCATGGCTGGAGCTGAGTGAGGGAGGATGAAGTAAGGAAAGTGATGAGCTCAGGGAGGTAATGGATTCGGGGAGTGAGGGAGCAGATTCTAGAGCCTAAAAGGCTGATTTTTATTCTGAGTAATACAGGAAGCCATTGGAGAGATCTAAGACAGTCATATGATTTAACATATTTTTAAGGAATCAACCTTTTTGCTATATTGAGGTTGAAATGAGGGTGTAGGCCATGGCAAAGTCAAGGGCAGAAGCAGGAAAGTTAGGCAGCAATTACCATAAGTCTGGTGACAGAAGAGGGAAGACTGGACCAGAGTGATGGTAGTCAGTTCTGAATATATTTGGAGAGATGAATTGAGCTGGTGCTAACTTATGGATGGTGTTTAAGAACCATGAGACTATTATTAATTCACATAAGGAATAAGTATGGAGAGAAAATCAAAGAGGTTCAAGGACTAAGCCCTGGGACACTCCGGTGTTTAGAGATCAGAAAATGGGGTAGACAAGAAACTGAGAGGAGTGGAGAGTCAATACAGAAAGATCAAAGTTTTTTTGTAAAGGAACTGAGGAAGCAGCTGAAAGCAGATGGGGAATCAAGAAAGGGTTGGGTCATTTAAGGTGAGAGAAATTATAGCATGTTAGTAAGCTTGTATTCTTTTTCTAAGGCTTCCATAACAAAGTACCACAGACTAAGAGGCTTAAACAACAGAAATTTGGGGGCTCCCCTGGTGGCGCAGTGGTTGAGGGTCCACCTGCCGATGCAGGGGACACGGGTTCGTGTCTCGGTCCGGGAAGATCCCACATGCCGCGGAGCGGCTGGGCCCGTGAGCCATGGCCGCTGAGCCTGCGCGTCCAGAGCCTGTGCTCCGCAACGGGAGAGGCCACAACAGTGAGAGGCCAGCGTACCGCAAAACATAGAAAAAAAAATCAGAAATTTATTTTCTTACAGTCCTAGAGGCTAGGTTTCTAAGAGGTCGGTAGGGTTTGTTTACTCTGAGGCCTTTTTACTTGGTTTGAAGATGGCCATTTTCTCCTGTGTCTTCACATTGTCTTTCCTCTGTGCATGTCTGTGTCTTGATTTCCTCTTCTTAAAAGGACACAAATCACACTGGATTAGGGTACACAATAATGACCTCATTTTAACTTAATTACGTGTTTAGTGACCTTATCTCCAGTCACACTCTGATATACTGGGGGTTCACATATGTATTTGGGGAGTACACAACTCAGCCCATAACCAGACTGATGAGAAAGATGCCAGGAATAATCACTGAAACAATGTTCTTAAATAGGCAAGGAGGGACAGAATATAGTGCACAAAGGGAGGAGCAGACTGAAGACCGAACAAGGATGATTCATCCATAATAACAAGAGAGAAAGTAGAGTATCTTGATACAGATATAGGTGGGTGGGTACAGGTGGTGGGGAGCATACAGAAATTCTCTTCTAATAGTCAGCAAGATCATCATAAAAGCATGTGGTTGAGAAGGAGGTGTTGGAAGACTTAAAAGAGAACAGGTCTGTAGTGGTCATTCTGGATGGTGGTAGAGTGAATGGACACTAGGGAAATGTAGTATGGCAGCTGGGCATCACCAAGAGCCCACTTGAGGTTAGCTAACCTGATTGCAAGTGAAACCAGTAGGCATGGATGTATTTGGCTCCCATTGTGTTTTGCTGAATAAGATCAGGCCCGGAGTATACAAAGAATTAGATTTAACCAAATAAGGAGTGGGGTGAGCTGCTAGACAACTATGACAAATGTAGACTGGGGTAAGGGGTCTGTGGGGTAATAATAATGACAGACAATAGCATCTCTGCTGGTAGAAAGGTATATTAGTTTCCTGAGGCTGCCATAACAAAATGCCACAAACTGGGTGGCTTTAACAACAGAAATACCTTGTTTCACAGAGGCCAAAAGTCTGAAATCAAAGTGGCTTTCTTATGGATGTGAGGAAAGGATCTGTTCCAGGCCTTTCTCTTTAGCACGTAGATGGTCATCTTCAGGTTTACATGGCATTCTTCCTGTGGGCATCAGTCCCCAAATTTCCCCTTTTTATTAGGACATCTGTCATACTGAATTAAAACCCACAGTAATGACCTCATTTTAACTTGATTACATCTGCAATGATCCAATTAAGGTCACATCCTGAGGTACTGTGGTGTGGACTTCACCATATGAATTTTAGGGAGACACAGTTCAACCCATAACAGAAAGGAAACCAGGACGTTAGGTCAGGCATAGCAGAAGAATAACTTTAAAATGGTAGATCATCTACCTTAGAAAAATAGAAAAAGAAGTGTAAATAAACACAAAATAATCAGAAGAAAAGAAATAATAAGAATTATGAAGAAATCAATGAAATTGAAAATGGGAAATCAATAGAGAAAAATCAATAAAACAAATCTAGTTCTAAAATCAGTAAGCCACTAGCCAGACTAATTAAGATTAAAAAAAGAGAAGACACAAATTACTAATATCAGAAATGAAGAAAAAGATATCACTACAGATTCTATGGGCATTAAAAGAACAATAAAGAAATGCTATGAACAACTTTAGGCCCACAAATTTGATAACATAGACAAAATGGACCAATTCCTTGAAAGACACAATTTACCAAAACTCACACAAGAAGAAATAGACACTCTGAATAGGCCTATGTCTGTTAAGAAATTAAATCAGTAATTAATCACATTCCAAAGCAAAAAGCATCAGGTTCAGATGAGTTCACTGGTGAATTCTACCAAACATTTAAGGAAGAAATTATACCAATTCTCTACAATCTCTTTCAGAGTATAGAAGCAGAGGGAATACTTCCTGACTTATTCTACAAAGCCAGTATTACCCTCATACTTTTTGGTAAGACAGACAAAGGCATTTCAAGAAAAGAAAACTACAGACCAATATCTCTCATGAACATAGATGTAAAAGTCCTTAACAAAATAGTAGCAAAATAAATCCAACAATGTATTAAAAAGAATTATACACCATGACCAAGTGAGATTTATCCAAGGTATACAAGGCTGGTTCAACATTCAAAAATCAATCAGCATAATCCATTACATCAACAGGTTAAAAAAGAAAAATCACGTGATTATATCAATAGATGCATAAAAAGCAGTGGACAAAATTGAGCACCTATTCATGATTAAAAAAGCTCTCAATAAACTAGGAATAGAGGGAAACTTCCTCAGCTTGATAAAGATTATCTAAAAAAGGCCTACAGCTAGCATCATACCTAATAGGGAGAAACTTAAAACTTTCCCACCAAAATTAGGTATAAGGCAAGGATGACCCTTCTCACCACTCCTTTTCAACATCATACTGGAAGCTCTAACTAAAGCAATAAGACAAGAAAAAGAAATAACATGTGTACAAATTGGGAAGGAAGACATAAAACTGTCCTTCACAGGTAACATGATTTGTGTAGAACTTCTGAAAAAAAGCAACCAAAAAACTCCTGGAACTAGTAAGCAATTATGAAAAGATGCAGGATACAAAGTTAATATGTGAATGTCAATTGCTTTCCTATATATCAGCAATAAACACATGGAATTTAAAATTTAAAACACATTTATATAAGCACCAAAAAAGTGAAATACTTAGGTAAGTCTAAGAAAATGTGTACACAATCTATATGCAGAAAATTACAAAACCATAATGCACAAAACCAAAGAAGAAATAAATAGAGATAGTCCATGACTGTAGATAAGAAGACTCAATACTGTCAGGATGTTAATTCTTCCCAATTTAATCTATAGAGACAATGCTATTTCAGTCAAAATCCCAAAAAATTACTTTGTGAATGTCAACAAACTGATTCTAAAGTTTGTATGGAAGGTCAAAAGATACAGAATAGTGAATGCAATATTCAAGGAGAACAAAGTTGGAGAACTAATATTACCAGACTTCAAGACTTACTATTAAGCTACAGTAATCAAGACAGTATGGTACTGGCAACAGAATAGACAAATAGATCAATGGAAGAGAATAGAGAGCCCAGAAATAGACCCTTATAAATATAGTCAACTGATCTTTGACAAAAGAACAAAGGCAATGCAATGGAGCAAAGATATCATTTTCAACAAATGGTTGAAACATTTGTTGTTTTGCTGGAACAACTGGATGTCAACATAAAAAATAATAATAATCTAGACATAGACCTTACACCCTTTGCAAAAATTAACTCAAAGTGGACTATAAAACTCCTAGAAGATAACATAGGAGAAAAGCTAGATGGGCTTGGTTATGTAGATAACTTTTTAAACAGAATACTAAAGGCACAATTCATGAACAAAAATAATAAGGTGGACTTCATTAAAATTAAAAATTCCTACTCTGCAAAATACAATGTTAAGAGAATTGAAGAGAAGACACGACACAGACTTGGAGAAAATATTCACAAAAACACATCTGGCAAGGGACTGTTATCCAAAATATACAAAGAACTATTAAAACTCAACAATAAAAAAAGCAAACAGCTCTTCCAGGGATAACCAAGTGTTGGAGAGCCTTCTTTGCACATCTAATCCTCATGACAGGTCTATTACAAAGACAAGGAAATTAAAGTCAACTGGTTCTGCCCCTTGCCTGAACTACTCAAAAATTAGAAAGGAGAGGTGTGGTCAATATGGCAGGGTAGGAAAACCCTGAGCTCACCTCCTCCCAAAGGCACACCAGAATTACAACTATCTACAAAGCAAGCATTTTTGAGAACAACATGAAAACTAGCAGAAAAAAGTTTTCAGAACTATAGATATAAAGAAGGAACCACTATGAGTGAAGTAGGAGGGATGGAGACGTTGTATAGTCAAGACACATATCCCTGGGTGGGTGACCCACAAACAGGAGAATAATCACATTTGCAGGGGTTCTCCCACAGTAGCAAGGGGTCTGAGCCTCACATTGGGCTCCCCAGTCAGGGGTTCCAGCACTGGGAAAATAAGCCCCCAGAATGTCTGGCTTTGAAGGTCAGAAGTGCTTTGAGTATGGGAGAGCCAGAGGGCTGTAGGAAACAGAGACTCCACTCTTAAAGAGCATGCACAAAACCACACAGGCTCTGAGTCCCAGCACAAAGGTACTCATTTGAAAAGAACCTGGGTCAGACCCCCCTTGTTAATCTTGGAGAATCTCCTGGAGAGGCGAAAAGCAACTGGGATGTCTCCTGGGGACACAGATGCTAAAGACAGCCATTTTTTGGAACTTATTCTACCATAAGGACACTGGTGCTGGCAGGTGTCATTTTGGTGTCCTCTTTCTAGCTTATTAATACCAAGAGCTTACCAGCTCACCAACAGGCTGGCACCAGCCCCAGCCCCGCAGCCAGCTACCACAGGACCCACCGCTCCCACCAGCAGGCCAGCACCAGTCCCAGGACTTGGTTCCACCCACCAGTGCCCCCACAGGAATCCGCCCCACAACAACAGAAGAACCCATAGAAATAAACACAAAGAATTAAGCAAAATGAGGAGACAGAGGAATATGTTCCAAAAAAAGAATCAAAACAACACTCTGAAAACAAACTAAATGAAGTGGACATAAGCAATCTACCTAATAAAGAGTTGAAGGTAATGATCATAAAGATGCTTACCAAACTTGGGAGAAAAATGGATAAACATAGTGAGAATTTCAACAAGAGTTAGAAACTGTAAAGAAGGATCAAACAGCACATGAAGAATACAATAATTTAAATTTTAAAACACACTAGAAGGAATCAACTGTAGATTAGATGATACAGTGTAACAAATCAGCAAAATGGAAGACAGAGTCATGGAAATCACCCAAGCTTAATCAGAAAAACTAAAAAAGAATTTTTAACAGTGAGGATAACTTAAGAGACCTCTGGGACAACACCAAGCATACTAACATTTGCATTACAGTGAATAATAATAAAAGAGAGAGAAAGGGGCAGAGAAATTATTTGAAGAAATAATCGCTGATTCTCCCAAACATTTCTAGAAGAGTTAACACCTATACTCTCAAACTATTTCAAAATATTGAACAGGAATGAATATTTCTGAGCTCATTCTACAAAGCCAGCATCACCCTGATACCAAAATCAGACAAAGACACCAGAAAAAAAGAAAGAAAGAAAATTACAGGACAATATTATTAATGAACATAAATTAAAACTCCTCAACAAAATATTAGCAAACCAAATTCAATGATACATTAAAAGAATCATAAACCATGCAGGATCAAGTAGGATTTATCTTAGGGATGAAAGGATAGTTCAATATCCACAAATCAATCAATGTGATACATTAACAAGTAGAAGAATTTTAAAAAATGAGCCAAAAACTTAACAGACATCTCACCAAAGAAGAAATACAGATGTCAAGCATACAAAAAGGTGCTCCATATCATATGTCATCAGGGAAATGCAAATTAAAACAACAATAAGATACCACTATATACCTATTAGAATGGCCAAAACCTGGAGCAACAACAACACCAAATGCTGGTAAGGATGTGGAGCAACCAGAACTCTCATTCATTGATGGTAGGAATGTAAAATGGTACAACCACTTTGGAACATAGTTTGAAAGTTTCTTATAAAACTAAACATACTCTTGCCTTACAGATCAGCACTTGTGCTCCTTGTGTATTTACTCAGAGAAGTTGAAACCAAACATGTCTACACAAAAAACTTGCCTGTGGATGTTTATAGCACCTTTACTCAAAATTGCCAAAACTTGGAGGCAACCAAGATCTCCTTCAGTACGTGAAAGAATTAATAAACTGTAGTACTTCCAGACAGTGGAATATTATTTTACAATTTTTAAAATGTGCTATCAAACCATGAAAAGACATGGAGGAACCTTAAATACATATGACTAAGTGAAAGAGGCCAATCTGAAAAGGCTACATACTTTATGATTCCAATATATGAAATTGTGGAAAAGACAAAACTAGGGAGACAGTAAAAAGATCAGTGGTTGCCAGAGGTTGGAGGGGGGCAGAGCACAGAGGAATTTTAGGGCAATGAAGTGATACTATAATGATGGATGTATATCATTATACATTTATCCAAACCCCTAGAATGTTATAACATTCTGATTATAATGATTGTAATGTGTCAGTGTAGGTTCATCAATTGAAACAAATGTACCACTCTGGTGGAGTATGTTGATAATGGGGGAGGCTATACATGTGTAGGGGAAGAGGGTATATGGAAAACCTGTGTACCTTCCTCTTAATGTTGCTGTGAACCTAAAACTGCTCTAAAAGTAGCCTTTCTTAAAGGGAGATCAGTGGATTGTTGGTCTTAGTGAGGTTGGGGGATTTTGGGAGTTAAGGACTAAAAGGAAGCGCCTGAAAAGATATGAAGGGAGGAAGCAGAGTGCAATGCTTGTAAAATTTTGCACTATGTTGGGAACATTTGTACACAACTCAGTCAATAACTCACACCAGTGGGTATCTCTCATCAACACAGAATTTCTAGTTTTCTGTGTTCTGTTTTTCTCAAGTGGACCTCTGCCTTGTCTGCTTCCCAACCAGACTGATTTTTAATAGATGAAGCCTCAGGAAGATTTCAACAGATATCCTTAGAGATTTCCTTCACTTCTAAACAGAAAAAAGAAGTTGCTGTATGGTGACATGGAAAGGGTGAGATGTCAGATATGGCTAGCTGGCGAATGATACATTGAAAAAGCCTTTCCAGAAGCACCGGGAACTCAGAGACAACTATCCTTTCCATACACACATTTCCTGCTCTCTGTGCCAGACAGCCCACTAGTCTTGCTGTAGTTGGTTCAGCAAATAGTTGCTGAGTTCCTACTGTTTCATGCACTGTCCTAGGTGCTAGAGAGGTGAAGGTACTGAGCTAAGTAAGACATGTTCTCTGCCTAAAAGATTCACAACCTAAGAGGAAGCAAGAAAGACCAAGGTAAATTAACAAAAATTATAAAGAACATAGAGTAGGAAATTGGCATAACACTAACACAACATAGCATGAGGATGATGGGAAAACTGTAAGGAACGAAAGTTGTATGAATGGGAATTAAGAAGGTCTTTGTGAATGAGTACTATTTGCAGCAGAACTTGATGAATAGAGAGATTTCATTGGTCTTGTGTGTCTGCACAAGTCAGGACAGACAGACTGAAATCCGTGGGACATGTTTGGAGATTGACAAGCAGTTTAATTTGCTTGGTGTCAGAAGAGCAATGCATATGCACAAAACCCAGGACGAAATTGGGAACATCTGATGGAATTTGAGCAAGCAGATATCATGGTCAGAATGTGATCACATGAAGAATATTCTGATAAAAGCACATAGGATGGACTGGAATAGAGAGCTGAAGGGGCAGGAAGTTGTCCTCAGGATGGAGGCAAGAGTGGTTGAAGGGAATGGATGAGAGAGCACCGACTGCAGAATATTGCAGAATTAGACTTGATCCGATATAAGTTGATCATGCATTGACTGTGGGGGACAATAAACGAGGAGGACCTGTAGAGGACACCGAGGTTTTGAACCTGAGGACTTGGAGGACATAGAGATATTCACAGATATAGGAACACTAAAGGGAGAAGCTGGTTTCAATGGAAAGATGATTCCTCTTTGAACATGCTGAATTAAAGATGCTGGAGGATGTCCAAGTGAAGTCATCTAGCAGTCAGCTGGAACGGTGGGAACAGATATTAGGACAGTAGATATGGGCAAGGAGGCAGAAATGTGGTTGTCTTTTTCACAGAGGAGTGGTTAATAAGGATACAGTGCAATAGTAGAATTTTGGTTAGAAAAAACTTATGGAGAAAGAGACAGACAAATTGGTGATAATAGAGAGAAGCTGTAATGAGGGGAAGCAAGTGAGGGAGGGGTACTCAACAACATTAACAATGACATGCCTGAAGACATAGACATAAATAAGAAAGCAGAACAAAGTGTTGGATTTGCCAGGTAGTGGGATGGACAATGAGGAAACCTGGAGACTTCAAGAAAATAGACCATCATGAACCATCAACTGTTGTCTGTCTTGCTATGTTTCAAGAAGAGGCTATCAGCCTCTGATTAAGAGGCTTGAATTTGTTTTCAGGTTGCATGAGTTCAAATCCCTGCTATTTTAAAGAGTTAAATGCTCCTGGCCAAGCAAGTCAAGCTTCTTTCCTCATATAAGGAGGCCTTATATAAGGTAAGCTTTATCTTCCTCAACTGTAAAAATACAGGGTTTGTCCAGTGATCTTAGGTGGAATAAAATTGAACATGATAATGTTCATTGTGCTGAATGGGCTGGACACCTGGATGTTCTACTTAGTTCATTACATGGCATAGATTCAAAAATAATCTTAGGAAAGAACTATATAACACAAAGGGAACCCATATGTATTTCTCATAGGTTAAACACATTTGATGTGTGCCGTCCTCTCATCTCTCTACTTGCTTTTATTCCCAAACCAAGGATTTTTTTAAAAAAGAAAAGAAACAAAGCAGAGTACAGAGTACAAAGGCAAGAAATTCTAATTCACTGAAAAAAAATAGATCAACTTTTAAAGAAGCTATAGGACTGCATGTGTACTATGGAAACAAGCACAGACTTATGAAGATGGTACTAACATAACAACTACAAACAAACATTTCAGAATACAACAAGGAGGTAAATGCATATGTTCCTTCTCTATTCAAATATGTGGGAAAGGGCAAATATGCTCCAATCATCAGACAAACCTGGAGAATGTATACCTTAATAAATTAGATAAAGATGTTTGATGTTTCTCTTCTATAGTAAACTAAAGTGGTCATAAAATGCAAAATACTTTATCCAAAATGGACTACAGTTCTACAGGCTTATGCCAAGGAGGAGAATGGAATCTGTTTCCTTCTCGGTCTTATTTAATTGTTTTTAATGACTAAAAGGCTAGTGATAGTGCAGGCTGACTCTGGTATATTTATGGGAGGTGAGAGAAGGGATAAGAGTTTAGCCATTTGATTTTGTTTCTTAAGCAATTTTTATGTCATGTTTTTGTTGTTGCACACTGTGCACAATATCAACGTTTGTAAAATGCTGGTAGGGAACTGATCTCACAGTGAGATATTCTGAAGTCAGGTAGGGACAGAGGGCTGGCCTCTCACTACCCTCTCTGATCTGTACAACATTAGAAAGATGGGCTTAGCAGGTGCTGGGCTTTAGCCATGTTGGGGGGTATAAATTAGGGTTAGTAGGCCATCACAAATCATGCAGACAGTTGCATTTTTAAGAAAGAAGAAAGCATTATAACAAGTTTCTCAACCTCAGAAATATTGACATTTAAGCCAGAGAAATGTTATCCTATGGAAAGGGGAAAGAGGTTATCCTGTGTATAGTAAGATGTTTAACATCATCCTTGGCTTCTATACACTATTGTTTTCTAACAAAAGTTCTACTATCACACCGTATCCATGTTAACCACTCCTCTGTGAAAAAGACAACCACATTTCTGCCTTCTTGCCCCTATCTACTGTCCTAATCTCTAATCCCACCGTTCCAACTGACGGCTCGATGACTTCACTTGGACATCCTCCAGCATCTTTAATTCAGCATGTTCAAAGAGGAATCATCTTTTCATTAAAACCAGCTTCTCCCTTTAGTGTTCCTATATCTGTGAATATCTCTATGTCCTCCAAGTCCTCAGGTTCAAACCCTCGGTATCTTCTCCAGTTTCTCCTCATTTATTGTCCCCCACAGTTAATGCATGATCAACTCATATCAGATCAAGTCTAATTCTGCAATATTCTGCAGTCGATGCTCTCTCATCCATTCCCTTCAACCACTCTTGCCTCCATCCTTAGGACAACTTCCTGCTCCTTCAGCTCTCTATTCCAGTCCATCTTAGGTGCTTTTATCAGAATATTCTTCATGTGATCACATTCTGACCATGCTACCTGCTTGTTCAAAATCCATCAGATGTTCCCAATTTCATCCTGGGTTTTGTACAAATGCACCTCAGCTTTTCTGACACCAAGCAAATTAAACTGCTTGTCAATCTCCAAACATGTCCCACAGATTTCAGCCTCTCTACCCTGACTTGTGCAGACACACAGACCATTGAAATTTCCCTATTCATCAACCTCTACTGCAAATAGTACCTCATTCACAAACCCCTTCTTAATTTCCCCCGATCATGACAACCAAAATGCTTTAGAAATCTAAACATGCTCCTGGCTAAGAATCACTGAAATATACAAATAAACACACAGGTGATCACTTGAAATTTTCCTTTTATCAAATCATTTTGCAAAAAATGTATTAATCACTTTTTCTTACAAAGAAAGGTTTTCGTAAACTGTGGAAATCCAAATTTCTCAATATTCCCCATACTGGAGAAAGGCTTTCTGTGTTTAGTCACTAAGTGGAAGCAATAATGCTGGCAGATTTCCCTTTCCCAATATCATCAAGAGATTCATGCAGATTGTTCCATAACAAAACCCAGACATTTTGTTAAGTTTCAAAATACGCTCCCTTAACATTGGATGTCTGTTATCAAAAGAACCCAAATTCTACATATGACTTGAACTGTAGGACAAGAGTTATGAGAGAAGGGTTGTAAAGATAAATCTTATTAATTTTACTTAAGTCTACAGAGTGGTTGCTGAAGAAATAAACTTGCACAATTCTTTCCAAAGAACAGGACAAAGTCATTAAGTAGCTAATCATTTTATATTTTTAGTTCTTCAGATGACAGCCTTACATATCTGCATGGGATTTGGATTCACAGAAATTATGGATGACTGTTATTCCTTTTCTGTCTTATAATAATCATTTTTTGGATTCATTCTCAAAACAAACAAAAAACAAAAAAAAAACTAATCAAAAATAGAAACTAGGAGAATTTGAGGGGATTGGTTCAAGATGGCAGAGTAGAAGGAATTGTGCTCACTCCCACTTCTGAGAGAAACGGAATCACAACTAACTGCTGAACAATCATCGACAGGAAGACACTGGAACTCACCAGTAAAGATATCCCACGTCCAAAGACAAAGAAGAAGCCACAATGAGATGGTAGGAGGGGCGCAATCACAATAAAATCAAATCCCATAACTGTTGACTGGGTGACTCACAAACTGGGGAACACTTATACCACAGAAGTCCACCCACTGGAGTGAAGGTTCTGAGCCCCACGTCAGGCCTCCCAAGCTGGGGGTCCCACAAAGGAGGAGGAAATCCTAGAGAATCAGACTTTGAAAGCTAGCGGATTGAAAGACTTCGACAGGACTGGGGGAAACAGAGACTCCACTCTTGGTGGGCACACACAAAGTAGCATGTGCATCAGGACCCAGGGAAAGGAGCAGTGACCCCATAGGAGACTGAACCAGACTTACCTGCTAGAGTTAGAGGGTCTCCTGCAGAGGCTGGGGGGTGGCTCTGGCTCACCTTGAGGACAAGGACACTGGCAGCAGAAGTTCTGGGAAGTACTCCTTGGTGTGAGCCTTCCCAGAATCTGCCATTGGCCCCACCAAAGAGGCAGGTAGACTCCAGTGTTGGTTTGCCTCAGGCCAAACAACCAAGAGGGAGGAAACCCAGGCCCACCCATCAGCAGACAAGCAGATTAAAGTTTTACTGAGCTCTGCACACACCAATCCCTCCCATCATGAAACTTGCACAAACCAATTAGATAGCTTTATCCATCGGAGGGCAGACAGCAGAAGCAAGAAGAACTAGAATCTTGCAACCTGTGGAACAAAAACCACATTCACAGAAAAACAGACAAGATGAAAAGGCAGAGGGCTATGTACCAGATGAAGGAACAAGATACAAAACCAGAAAAACAACTAAATGAAGTGGAGATAGGAAACCTTCCAGAAAAAGAATTCAGAATAATGGTAGTGAAGATAATCCAGGACCTTGGAAAAAGAATGGGACAAAGATCGAGAAGATGCAAGGAATGTTTAACAAAGACCTCGAAGAATGAAAGAACAAACACCTAGAACACTTAAAGAACAAACAGAGGTGAACAATACAATAACTGAAATGAAAAATATACTAGAAGGAATCAATAACAGAATAACTGAGGCAGAAAAACGGGTAAGTGACCTAGAAGACAAAATGGTGGAATTCACTGGAACAGAACAGAATAAAGAAAAAAGAATGAAAAGAAATGAAGACAGCCAAAGAGACCTCTGGGACAACATTAAATGTAACAACATTCACATTATACGGGTCCCAGAAGGAGAAGAAAGAGAGAAAAGACCCAAGAAAATATTTGAAGAGATTATAGTAGAAAACTTCTTTAACATGGGAAAGGAAATAGTCAGCCAAGTCCAGGAAACACAGAGAGTCCCAGGCAGGATAAACCCAAGGAGGAACACACCAAGGCACACAGTAATCAAATTGGCAAAAGATAAAGACAAAGAAAAATTATTGAAAGCAACAAGGGAAAAACAAAAAATAACATAAAAGGGAACTCCCATAAGGTTAACAGCTGATTTCTCAGTGGAAACTCTACAAGCCAGAAGGGAGTGGCATGATATATTTACAGTGATGAAAGGGAAAAACCTACAAACAAGATTACTCTACAAGGATCTCATTCAGATTCAATGGAGAACTCAAAAGCTTTACAGACAAGCAAAAGCTAAGAGAATTCAGCACCACCACACCAGATCAACAACAAATGCTAAAGGATCTTCTCTAAGTGGGAAACACAGAGAAGAAAAGGACCTACAAAAACAAACCCATAACAATTAAGAAAATGGTAATAGGAAAATACTTATTGATAATCACCTTAAACGTGAATGGATTAAATGATCCAACCAAAAGACACAGGCTCGCTGAATGGATATAAAAACCAAATCCATATATATGTTGTCTACAAGAGACCCACTTCAGACCTAGGGACACATGCAGACTGAAAGTGAGGGGATGGAAAAAGATATTCCATGCAAATGGAAAGCAAAAAAAAAAGCTGGAGTAGCAATACTCATATCAGATAAAATAGACTTTAAAACAAAGAATGTTAAAGAGACAAGGAAGGTCACTACATAATGATCAAGGGATCAATCCAAGAAGACGATACAACAATTATAAATATATATGCACCCAACATAGGAGCACCTCAATACATAAGGTAACTGTTAACAGCTATTAAAGATGAAATCGACAGTAACACAATAATAGTGGGGAACTTTAACACCTCACTTACCCCAATGGACAGATAATCCAAACAGAAAATTAATAAGGAAACACAAGCTTTAAATGACACCCTAGACCAGATAGTGTTAATTGATATTTATAGGACATTCCATCCAAAAACAACAGATTACACTTTCTTCTCAAGCGCACATGGAACATTCTCCAGGATAGATCACATCTTGGGTCATAAATCAAGCCTCAGTAAATTTAAGAAAATTGAATTAATATAAAACATGTTATCTGACCACAATGCTATGAGATTAGAAATCAATTACAGGGGAAAAAAACGTAAAAAATACAAACACATGGAGGCTAAAAAATACTTAACTAAATAATCAAGAGATCACTGAAGAAATCAAAGAGGAAATCAAAACATACATAGAGACAAATTACAATGATAACACGATGATCCAAAACCTATGGGATGAAGCAAAAGCAGTTCTAAGAGGAAAGTTTATAGCAATACAACCTACCTTCAGAAATGAGAAAAATCCCAAATACACAATCTAACCTTACACCTAAAGGAACGAGAGAAAGAACAAACAAAACCCAAAGTTAGTAGAAGGAAAGAACGCATAAAGATCAGAGCAGAAATAAATGAAATAGAAACAAAGAAAACAATAGCAAAGATCAATAAAACTAAAAGCTAGTTCTTTGAGAAGGTAAACAAAATTGATAAACCATTAGCCCGACTCATCAAGAAAAAGAGGGAGAGGACACAAATCAATAAAATTAGAAATGAAAAAGGAGAAGTTACAACAGATGCCACAGAAATACAAAGCACCATGAGACACTACTACAAGCAACTCTATGCCAATAAAATGGACAACCTGGAAGAAATGGACAAATTCTTAGAAAGGTACAACTTTCCAAGACTGAACCAGGAAGAAATAGAAAACATGAACAGGCCAATCACAAGTAATAAAATTGAAACTGTGATTAAAAGTCTTCCAACAAACAAAAGTCCAGGACCAGATGGCTTCGCAGGTGAATTCTATCAAACATTTAGAGAAGAGCTAACACCCATCCTTCTCAAATGCTTCCAAAAACATTGCAGAGGAAGGAACACTCCCAAACTCATTCTATGAGGCCACATCACCCTGATACCGAAACCAGACAAAGCTACTACAAAAAAGAAAATTACAGACCAATATCACTGATGAATATAGATGCAAAAATCGTCATCAAAATACTAGCAAACACAATCCAACAACACAAGGATCATACTCTATGATCATGTGGGATTTATCCCAGGGATGCAAGGATTCTTCAATATACGCAAATTAATCAATGTGATATAACATATTAACAAATTGAAGAATAAAAACCATATGATCATCTCAATAGATGCAGAAAAAGCTTTTGACAAAATTCAACACCCATTTATGATAAAAAACTCTCCAGAAAGTGGGCATAGAGGGAACCTACCTCAACATAATAGAAGCCATATATGACAAACCGACAGCAAACATCATTCTCAATGGTGAAAAACTGAAAGCACTTCCTCCAATATTAGGAACAAGACAAGGATGTCCACTGTCACCACTATTTTTCAACATATTTTTGGAAGTCCTAGCCACAGCAATCAGAGAAGCAAAAGAAATAAAAGGAATTCAAATTGGAAAGAAGAAGCAAAACTGTCACTGTTTGCAGATGACATGATACTATACATAGATAATCCTAAAGATGCCACCAGAAAACTACTAGAGCTAATCAATGAATTTGGTAATGTTGCAGGATACAAAGTTAATGCACAGAAATCTCTTGCATTCCTATACATTAATGATGAAAAATCTGAAAGAAAAATTAAGGAAACACTCCCATTTACCACTGCAACAAAAAGAATAATATACCTAGGAATAAACCTACCTAGGGAGACAAAAGACAGAAAACTACAAGACATTGATGAAAGAAATTAAAGATGATACAAACAGATGGAGAGATATACCATGTTCTTGGATTGGAAGAATCAATATTGTGAAAATGACTATGCTACCCAAAGCAATCTACAGATTCAGTGCAATCCCTATCAAATTACCAATGGCATTTTTTACAGAACTAGAACAACAATCTTAAAATTTGTATTGAGACACAAAAGACCTCAAATAGCCAAAGCAGTCTTGAGGGAATAAAACGGAGCTGAAGGAATCAGACTTCCCGACTTCAGACTATACTACAGAGCTACAGTAATCAAGACAATATGGTACTGGCACAAAAACAGAAATATAGATCAATGGAACAGGATAGAAAGCCCAGAGATAAACCCATGCACCTATGGTCAACTTATCTATGATGAATGAGGCAAGGATATACCATGGAGAAAAGACAGTCTCTTCAACAAGTGGTGCTGGGAAAACTGGACAGCTACATGTAAAAGGCTGAAATTACAACACTCCCTAACACCATATGCAAAAATAAACTCAAAATGGATTAAAGACCTAAATGTAAGACCAGATGCTATAAAACTCTTAGAGGAAAACATAGAAAAAACACTCTTTGACATAAATCAAAGAAAGATGTTTTTCGATCCACCCCCTAGAGTAATGGAAATAAAAACAAAAATAAACAAATGAAACTTAAAAGCTTTTGCACAGCAAACGAAATTACAAATAAGACGAAAAGACAACCCTCAGAATGGGAAAAAAATATTTGCAAGCGTATCAACAGACAAAGGATAGTTCTCCAAAATATATAGACAGCTCATGCAGCTCAATATTTAAAAAATGAACATCCCAAACAAAAAATCCATATTTGCACAATAGTTGATGCATAGAAAATTCTGACTCTGAAAAGAGGAAGCCACCCAAACTGGAAAAACTAGAAGATTCAACTCAGACTACTTCTTCTCAAGGTGGTCAGCTTTGACAAGTTGTGCTAGTACCATTATTAATCCTTAGACTATAGCTATATCCAAACCCAGATGCATCATGTCACTTTGGCCATAATTTTGGCCAAAACCATCAGTAGCTGTCTTTCTTTACAATGAAATGATTTTGTGCACTTAAAAGAGTTTACTATTCAGATTTCTTCTCCTTAGAAACAGACCAGCTGATTGGAGAAAAACTTCTGCTGATAAGAATGAAATGCATCCTAAGCTAAAAAAGCGAAAACTGTGGTCTTCACCATATGACATTGTTCAAACTTGATTTTTATTTCCCTGTACAAAGACTTCGTATATGCTTTTTTTTCACAGAATGTTAGGATTTTATTCAGGTTTTTAAAATTTGGATAAATAATGGTAACATTGAAAACTCTAACATGGTGATGTTCATTGGCTATTTTTTTGCTTTATTCTTGATTATCATATAACTAATGAGATTCAAATAGCTAGTGGTATTTCCACTATAATTTTCATCTTTTTTTGCTGGGGGGTGGGAGGGCGCACCACATGGCTTGCAGGATCTTGGTTCCCTGACCAGGGATTGAACCCTCACCCTCGGCAGTGAAAGTGCAGAGTCCTAATGATGCCAAAAGCTCGGCCTCTGTGCACCAGTGCCGGAACGAATCTCAGAGACAGAGTTTTGGGTGAAGAAAAAAGAATAGCTTTATTGCTTTGCCAGGCAAAGGGGGACACAGAGGGCTTCTGCCCTCGAAAACTATGTGTCCCTTAATGTTTTTTATTGAAGTAGAGTTGATTTACAATGTTGTGTTAGTTTCAGGTGTACAGCACAGTGATTCATTATATACGTATATTCTTTTTCAGACTCTTTAAGGAATTTTTTTTAAATCAAGTCTTAATTTGTAGCAGGCTCACTGATGAACCCTGAAAGTAAAGGAACCAAAACTGGCAAAGATGCCTTATGTTGTGGAGTGAATTCACAGTTCATGCCCTTAAGGTTTTTTCCAGAGGTTTTTGGAAATGCCTTATGATTACAACAGAACTTTACTCTTTCTATCTTTTTATACCCTGTCCCCATCTGGCTAGATGTCCCACAGCTTTCAAAGCATCCTGATAATTTTTTTATATATAATACTACATAATTTTATTGGGATCTTTCAGTGTACTAGGATTTGTTTAGAGCTCTTGGGTTTTCATTGTTTTGGTTGGGATTTTACTTTTATGAGGTGTTAGGGCAGAAGAGGGGGTGTGTTTTATCTTTATTTTGTTTTTATTTTGATTGCCACACACTCTTCTAACCCTTCCCCTTATGTTGACCCCTCTGAAAAGATAATAATCTCACTTCCTACATCGTAAGAGAAATTCTTAACAGGTCAAGAATCATAATCAGGTTTAGACAGTTATTTTAGCCTTCCTTTTCCATCCCACTGACATTAAACCCAAGATGAGTCGAAATGTGATATGTTCCATGCGTTCTTTTCAAATATCTTTGAAATAGGCACATGGTTTCAGTTTTGTGCTGGAATAGTCTGTTCCAAAGAATTGCAGTTTTCCGATCCTCCTTAATTATTAGCATTGTATTTCTAGAAAGTACACCAAAGAAAGCTTTTCACTGGACACAACCTTAAATAACTAAATTTAACCTTAAAGTAGATGACCTGAATCATATATAAGAAATATTAAAATCTTCCTCGCAAGACCCATGGAAGAAGAAAGGGACAAGGACTAAATACAATAAAAAATATTTTCAAAACCATTTGCTTTTGATCCAAATTGGGATCTACTTCCTTTTCTGACTTTGAATGGAGAAAAGGACTAATTTAATTGTGTAATCTCCTACCATACCCTTGTGGTTGTATCTGAACCAGTATGACATGTAAGAAGTCTCAAAGGAGAGCGAAACAGTCAGGAAATGCTGTTAGTTCATACAAATGACATCAGGAATTATGTCGAACCACATATGGCTTGATAGTCTTTTTCCTTGAGCTATAAAGATTGCACTGACAAGAGTAAAAAGACAATACAATCTTCTTTCACTTTTTGGCAAACTTCAGGCTGGAAGTTTTATTTGCCATGTACCAGCTTTATTCCTCTTCCAAAGGTGAAATGAGGGGTCTTGGGGAGAACTTTGATTCTCTGCTCTTCCTCTCTAGTAAAATTACTCCTTTGTTGTAATTTTTTCCAGAACTGATAAATTCTATAAAATTTTTTTCAAATCATGTTGACCAAGTAGTTTCCTCTTTCCCTTGTTTCTCGTAATCTTCAAAGTAGAAAGAAATTCCGTAAGTAGAGCCAGAATTGCTATTCCTAAACAAGTCATCCCATGAATCCAAGTTACAATCTTAGTCTTGTCCCTAAGGAGATGTCTGATCTTAAGCAAGTTATCACCTGTAATATAGGAAAAAATAACCTTTTTCCCAAAAAATGTTGTTGGAAGGTTAAATGATAGGATAATCTCAGTGAATGCTGGTTTCCTACCTGCCTGTCAGCTTTCAATCAATAATCTTGAGTTACATTGGCTTGGTTCATCTATGAATCACAAATTATTTTTCATCTAAAGAATAGTCAAATCCAGCAATTCCACTTCTGGATATATATCCAGAAAAAATTCAAACACTAATTTGAAAAGATACATGCACCTCAATGTTCATTAGCAGTACTATTTACAATAGACAAGATATGGAAACAACCCAAGTGTCCATCAACAGACAAATGGATAAAGAAGATGTGGTAAATATATATGATGGAATATTACTCAGCCATTAAAAAGAATGAAATTCTACCATTTGCAGCAATGTGGATGGACCTAGAGAATATTATGCTTAGTGAAATAAATTTGACAGAGAAAGACCAATACTGTAGGATATCACTTATATGTGGAATCTAAAAAATAGTACAAATGAAGGTATATAGCAAAACAGAAACAGATTCACAGATACAGAAAACATGGATGAAGATGCAAAAAAAATACTACAGAAGTAGAATCACTGTCGTGTGAAAATCTACACTTTTAATCAAACCAGGTACCCGAGGATTAATAAAGAATCTTTACTACCTGTAGCAAAGAATGTTTCATTCTCAGGGGAAAATACAGAAGCCTGGTACCCTCCAGGTTATGGAAATATTTATGCCAGTTTCTACAACTCTGGTTTGCTTTATACCTTTATAGGAGAAGGCAAAGGGTATATTTTTGAGTCCAACATAGATAATCTGGGTACCACAGTGGATCTTTATATTCTTAATCATCTAACGAACCCACCCAATGGAAAACCTTGTCAATTTGTCATGGAAGTCACAAATAAAACACATGCAGATGTAAAGGGTGAGACACTCACTCAGTATGAAGGCAAATTGAGACTGATGGAAATTGCTCAAGTGCCAAAAGCATATGCTGATGAGTGCAAATCTGTATCAAAATTCAAAATATTTAATACAAACAACCTATGGATCTCTCTTACAGCAGTTAAAAGACTGCAGGAGCAGAATGCTATTGACATGGAAATAATTGTAAATCCAAAGACTTTGGATGGAGGCCTGAATGTCATTCAGTTGGAAACTGCAGTAGGGGCTGCCATTAAAAGCTTTGAGAACTCTCTAGGTATTAATGTTCCTAGGAGCCGTTTTCTGCCTGTCAAAACCACATCAGATCTCTTGCTTGTGATGTCAAACCTTTATAGTCTTAATGCAGGATCTCTGACAATGAGTGAAAAGCGGGAATTTCCTACACTGCCCTTGGTTAGATTAGGCGGTCCTTTTACGAAGGTTCAGGATTATCTAAGGAGATTTGAAAGCGTACCAGATATGCTTGAATTGGATCACCTCACAGTTTCAGGAGATAAAACATTTGACAAGAATATTTCATTACAGGGAACGGTTATCATCATCGCAAATCATGGTTACTGAATTGACATCCCACCTGGAGCAGTATTGAGAACAAGATTGTATCTGGGAACCTTCGTATCTTGGACCACTGAATGAAAAATATTGCGCACACTTTATACTAATTATGGGCTAAACAATTTCTTACAATGAAGTGTTCTCTAGGATTATAAAATGGGCAGGTACTTTATTATGTTACTGTACCATGCAGTGCTAATTTTTAAGTTGAGTTTTCCGCGGTATGCTTTTAGTCTATGAAAAGCACAGGTGGAAGCAATACTTTTCTTTTTGAAGAAGATCCTGAAAGTTAAATTCATCTTAAAGTGCAATATTGTTTAAGCTTAAAACTGGTGTAGCTCTGCTGGAAAATCTTTTAACAGAGACCTCAATAATGGTCACTTTGAACTGCTTGTGATTTTAAAAATAAAGTTGTGAAGCAATACACGTGTAAAAAAAAACAAAAGTATTCACAAAAATATCTCCATCAATAGTTTTTTTTCCCTTGAATTTTATTTACTTTTTATACAGCAGCTTCTTATTAGTTACCTATTTTATACATATTAGTGTATATATGTCAATCTCCCAATTCATCTCACCAGCACCACTCCCCAACCAGCCCCTGCTTTCCCCCTTGCTGTCCATACGTTTGTCCTCTACATCTGTGTCTCTATTTCTGCCTTGCAAACCGTTTCATCTGTAACATTTTTCTAGATTCCACATATATGCATTAATATACGACGTTTGTTTTTCTCTTTCTGACTCACTTCACTCTGTATGACAGTCTCCAGATCCATCCACGTCCCTACAGATGACTCAATTTCATTCCCATTTATGGCTGAGTAATATTCCATTGTACATATGTATCACAATTTCTTGATCCATTCGTCTGTTGATGGGCATTTAGATTGCTTCCATGACCTGGCTATTGTAAATAGTGCTGCAATGAACATTGGGGTGCATGTGTCATTTTGAATTATGGTTTCCTCTGGGTATATGCCTAGCAGTGGGATTGCTGGGTCATATGGTAATTCTATTTTTAGTTTTTTAAGGAACCTCCATACTATTCTCCATAGTGGCTGTATCAATTTACACTCCCACGAATACTGCAAGAGGGTTCCCTTTTCTCCACACCCTCTCCAGCATTTGTTGTTTGTAGATTTTCTAATGATGCCCATTCTAACTGGTGTGAGGTGATAGCTTATTGTAGCTTTGATTTGCATTTCTCTAATAATTAGTGATGTTGAGCAGCTTTTCATGTGATTCTTGGCCATCTGTATGTCTTCTTTGGAGCAATGTCAATCTAGGCCTTCTGCCCATTTTTTGATTGGGATGTTCATTTTTTTAATATTGAGCTGCATGAGCTGTCTATATATTTTGGAGATTTATCATTTGTCTGTTGTTACGTTTGCAAATATTTTTTTCCCATTCTGATGGTTGTCTTTTCGTCTTATTTGTAATTTCGTTTGCTGTGCAAAAGCTTTTAAGTTTCATTTGTTTATTTTTGTTTTTATTTCCATTACTCTAGGGGGTGGATCAAAAAAGATATTGCTGTGATTTATGTCAAACAGTGTTTTTCTGATGTTTTCCTCTAAGAGTTTTATAGCATCCGGTCTTACATTTAGGTCTTTAATCCATTTTAAGTTCATTTTTGTGTATGGTGTTAGGGAGTGTTGTAATTTCAGCCTTTTACATGTAGCTGTCCAGTTTTCCCAGCACCACTTGTTGAAGAGACTGTCTTTTCTCCATGGTATATCCTTGCCTCCTTTGTCATAGATTAGTTGACCATAGGTGCATGGGTTTATCTCTGGGCTTTCTATCCTGTTCCATTGATCTATAATTCTGTATTTGTGCCAGTACCATACTGTCTTGATTACTGTAGCTTTGTAGTATAGTGTGAAGTCAGGGAGTCTGATTCCTCCAGCTCTGTTTTTTTCCCTCAAAACAGTGTTTGCTATTCGGGGTCTTTTGTGTCTCCATACAAATTTTAAGATTATTTGTTCTAGTTCTGTAAAAAATGCTATTGGTAATTTGATAGGGATTGCATTGAACCTGTAGATTGCTTGGGGTAGTATAGTCATTTTCACAATATTGATTCTTCCAATCCAAGAACATGGTATATGTCTCCATCTGTTTGTGTCACCTTTGATTTCCTTCATCAGTGTCTTACAGTTTTCTGAGTACAGGTCTTTTACTTCCTTAGGTAGGTTTATTCCTAGGTATTTTATTCTTTTTGTTGCAGTGGTGAATGGGATTGTTTCCTTAATTTCTCTTTCTGATCTTTCATTGTTAGTATATAGGAATGCAAGAGACTTCTCTGCATTAATTTTGTATCCTGCAACTTTACCAAATTCATATGATTAGCTCTAGTAGTTTTCTGGTGGCATCTTTAGGATTCTCTATGTATAGTATCACGTCATCTGCAAACAGTGACAGTTTTACTTCTTCCTTTCTAATTTGTATTCCTTTTATTTTTTTCTTCTCTGCTTGCCATGGCTAGGACTTCTGAAAGTATATTGAATAAAAGTGGCAGAAGTAGGCATCCTTGTGTTGTTCCTGATCTTAGAGGAAATTCTATCAGCTTTTCACAATCGAGAATGTTTGCTATGAGTTTGTCATATATGGCCTTTATTATGTTGAGGTAGGTTCCCACTATGCCCACTTTCTGGAGGGTTTTTATCATAAATGGTGTTGAATTTTGTCAAAAGCTTTTTCTGCATCTATTGAGATGATCATATGGTTTTTATTCTTCAGTTTGTTAATATGGTGTATCACATTGATTGATTTGCATGTATTGAAGAATCCTTGCATCCCTGGGATAAATCCCACATGATCGTAGAGTATGATCCTTGTGCTGTTGGATTGTGTTTGGTCATATTTTGATGACGATTTTTGCATCTATATTCATCAGTGATATTGGTCTGTAATTTTTTTTTTTTTTCTAATTTGGAGTATCTTTGTCTGGTTTTTGTGTCAGGGTGATGGTGGCCTCATAGAATGAGCTCCTTCCTCTGCAATTTTTTGGAAGCGTTTGAGAAGGATGGGTGT
Source organism: Delphinapterus leucas (assembly GCF_059928025.1). NCBI lineage: Eukaryota > Metazoa > Chordata > Mammalia > Artiodactyla > Monodontidae > Delphinapterus > Delphinapterus leucas. The sequence goes on from NC_143133.1 coordinate 104,391,767, forward strand.
TCATTCTTCTCTAAATGTTTGATAGAATTCACCTGTGAAGCCATCTGGTCCTGGTCTTTTGTTTGTTGGAAGATTTTTAATCACACTTTCAATTTTATTACTTGTGATTGGTCTGTTCATATTTTCTATTTCTTCCTGGTTCAGTCTTGGAAGGTTATACCTTTCTAAGAATTTGTCCATTTCTTCCAGGTTGTCCATTTTATTGGCAGAGAGTTGCTTGTAGTAGTCTCTTATGATGCTTTGTATTTCTGTGGTGTCTGTTTTAACTTCTCCTTTTTCATTTCTAATTTTATTGATTTGAGTCCTCTCCCTCTTTTTCTTCACGAGTCTGGCTAAAGGTTTATCAATTTTGTTTACCTTCTCAAAGAACCAGCTTTTAGTTTTATTGATCTTTGTTATTGTTTTCTTTGTTTCTATTTCATTTATTCCTGCTCTGATCTTTATGAATTCTTTCCTTCTACTAACTTTGGGTTTTGTTTGTTCTTCTTTCTCTCGTTCCTTTAGGTGTAAGCTTAGATTGTTTATTTGAGATTTTTCTTGTTTCTGAGGTAGAATTGTATTGCTATAAACTTCCCTCTTAGAACTGCGTTCACTGCATCTTATAGGTTTTGGATCATCGTGTTTTCATTCTCATTTGTCTATAGGTAATTTTTAAATTTTCTTTTTGATTTCTTCAGTCATGTCTTGGTTATTTAGTAGCATATTGTTTAGCCTCCATGTGTTTGTGTTTTTTATGTTTTTTCCCCTGCAATTGATTTCTAATCTCATAGTGTTGTGGTCAGAAAAGATGCTTGATACAATTTCAATTTTCTTAAATTTACCAAGGCTTGATTTGTGACCCAAGATGTGATCTATCCTGGAGAATGTTCCATGTGCACTTGAGAAGAAAGTGTAGTCTGCTGTTTCTGGATGGAATGTCCTATAAATATCAACTAAATCTATTTGGTCTGTTGTGTCATTTAAAGCTTCTGTTTCCTTATTAATTTTCTGTCAGAATGATCTGTCCATTGGTGTAAGTGACGTGTTAAAGTCCCCCACTATTACTGTGTTACTGTCAATTTCCTCTTTTATAGCTGTGAGCAGTTCCCTTATGTATTGAGGTGCTCCTATGTTGGGTGCATATATATTTATAATTGTTGTATCTTCTTCTTGGATTGATCCCTTGATCATATGTAGGTTCCTTCCTTGCCTCTTGTAACATTCTTTATTATTAAGTCTATTTTATCTGATATGAGTTTTGCTACTCCAGCTTTCTTTTGATTTCCATTTGCATGGAATATCTTTTTCCATCCCCTCACTTTCAGTCTGTATGTGTCCCTAGGTCTGAAGTGGGTCTCTTGTAGACAGCATATACATGGATTTTGCTTTTGTATCCATTCAGCAAGCCTGTGTCTTTTGGTTGGAGCATCTAATCCATTCAAGTTTAAGATAATTATCGATATGTATGTTCCTATTATCATTTTCTTAATTGTTATGGGTTTGTTTTTGTAGGTCCTCTTCTTCTCTTGTGTTTCCCACTTAGAGAAGTTCCTTTAGCATTTGTTGTCGAGCTGGTTTGGTGGGGCTGAATTCTCTTAGCTTTTGCTTGTCTGTAAAGCTTTTGACTTCTCTGTTGAATCTAAATGAGATCCTTGCCAGTAGAGTAATCTTGGTTTTAGGTTCTTCCCTTTCATCACTTCAAATATATCATGCCTCTCCTTTCTGGCTTGTAGATTTCCTGCTGAGAAATCAACTGTTAACCTTATGGGAGTTCCCTTTTATGTTATTTGTCATTTTTCTCTTATTGCTTTCAATAATTTCTTTGTCTTTATCTTTTGCCAATTTGATTACTACGTGTCTTGGTGTGTTCATCCTTGGGCTTATGCTGCCTGGGATTCTCTTTGCTTCCTGGACTTGGGTGGGTATTTCCTTTCTCATGTTAGGGAAGTTTTCGACTATAATCTCTTCAAATATTTTCTCAGGTCCTTTCTCTCTCTGTTCTCCTTCTGGGATACCAATAATGCACATGTTGGCTTAATGTTGTCCCAGAGGTCTCTTAGGCTGTCTTCATTTCTTTTCATTCTTTTTTCTTTATTCTGTTCCGCAGCAGTGAATTCCACCATTCTGTCTTCCAGGTAACTTATATGTTCTTCTGCCTCAGTTATTCTGCTATTAATTCCTTCTAGTGTACTTTTCATTTCAGTTATTGTATTGTTTATCTTTGTTTGTTTGTTCTTTAAGTCTTCTAGGTGTTTATTCTTTAATTCTTCTAGGTCTTTGTTAAACATTTCTTGCTTCTTCTCAATATTTGCCTCCATTCTTTTTCCGAGGTCCTGGATCATCTTCACTATCATTATTCTGAATTCTTTTTCTGGAAGGTTTCTTATCTCCACTTCATTTAGTTGTTTTTCTGGGGTTGTATCTTGTTCCTTCATCTGGAACATAGTCCTCTGCCTTTTCATTTTGTCTACCCTTCTGTGCTTGTGGTTTTTGTTCCACAGGCTGCAGAATTGTAGCTCTTCTTGCTTCTGCTGTCTTCCCTCTGGTGGATGAGGCTATCTAAGAGGCTTGTGCAAGCTTCCTGATGGGAGGGACTTGTGGTGGGTAAAGCTAGGTGTTGCTCTGGTGTGCAGAGCTCAGTAAAACTTTAATCTGCTTGTCTGCTGATGTGTGGGGCTCAGTTCCCTCCCTTTTGGTTGTTTGGCCTGAGGTGACCCAGCACTGATCCTTACCTGGCTCTTTGGTGGAGCTAATGGTGGACTCTAGGAGGGCTCACACCAAGGAGTACTTCCCAGAACTTCTGCTGCCAGTGTCCTTATTCCCACAGTGAGCCACAGCCACCCCTTGCCTCTGCAGGATACCCTCCAACACTAGCATGTAGGTCTGGTTCTGTTTCCTATGGGGTCACTGCTCCTTCCCCTGGGTCCCGATGCACACACTACTTTGTGTGTGTCCTAGAATAGAGTCTCTGTTTCCCCCAGTCCTGTCAAAGTCCTGCAATCCAATCCGTTAGCTTTCAAAGTCTGATTTTCTAGGAATTCCTCCTCCCATTGCCAGACCCCCAGGTTGGAAAGCCTGACGTGGGGCTCAGAACCTTCACTCCACTGGGTGGACTTTTGTGGTATAAGTGTTCTCCAGTTTCTGAGTCACCCACCCAGCAGTTATGGGATTTGACTGTATTGTGATTGTGCCCCTCCTACCATCTCATTGCAGCTTCTTATTTGTCTTTGGATGTGGGGTATGTTTTTTTGGTGAGTTTCAGTGTCTTCCTATTGATGATTGTTCAGCAGTTAGCTGTGATTCCAGTCCTCTTGCAAGAGGGAGTGAGCGCACGTCCTTCTACTCCACCATCTTGAACCAATCTCAATAGTTCTTAAATGATCAGACTTTACCATCTGGAATCAATTGCCCTGTGATGAAAAAACAGATGTTCTATCAAGGTTGCTTTGGGATCAAATAGGCAAAGAGGAAGGGTAGGGCCAGCTCCTGAAACACAGAGCCCTGTACAGAAATGAGACATGGAAAAAATGATAAAGTAGATTGTGTTTGGCCAGAAGTGAAATGAACAAGGGTAGGAGTTATGTTTTTGTTCACTTATGAGCCATCAGTCCTGTAGCTGACCAAGAACCACCACCACAATTAGTCCTTAGGTTTCTGATATGTAAGAGGAAAGATAAGTTTATTATTCCACTTGAATATACATCCCATGAGGGCAGTGTCTTTCATCGATTTTGTGCCTTGCATGAAGTAGGTCCTCATCTTACCACACGGATAGATGGATGCATAAAGTTGCTTCCCATCGAACTGCATCCTTGATTTGGATGTCTCTCCCATCCCCTTTTAGGTTGACACCAGCCACATCCAAAGCTCCTGAGATTCCAGTATCTTGGTTTGGAAGATGTTGTGGAAGGCCACCTCCTGCAGGCTGAGGATGAAAAACCAACTGTGCGGGTTGCTCCGTAGGGTTGTGGGATTTATTTCTGATCTAAGTTGAGGTCTAATTTACCCCTAAAATGTGAGTTATGAGGACTTTTATAAATTTTACTCTATCTGCTTTTAAAAAATTAAGTCTAATCTTTATGGGCAAATAATCTTAGAGTTTTAAACTGAAGTGTAGAGCTGGTCTTTATTTTCTATTCTTCGTCCTTTTTTAAAATAAAAGAACGTAAGTTCAATAGTATGTGAAGAAAAGCAAAAGATCAATTTTGCATCTATTTAAGCCATCATTTTTCTTTTTTATATTTGGTAATATGGTGAATTATAGACATTGGCTCTCAAGAATTAAAGCAACCTTGTATTTCTCAGATAACTCCTACTCTGTTACTATGTAATATGTTTTTACATGTTATCAGATTTAATATGCTGATATTTTATGAAAGATTTGCTATCTGTGTTTATCAGGGATATTGGTTTGCAATTTTCTTTGCTTTTATTGTGATATTTTTGACAGGTTTTAGCATCAGGGTTATGTTGACCTCATAAAGCAGGTTGGGACATATTCCCATCTCCTTTATTTTCTGAAAAAGTTTGTGTAAGGTTGGTCTTTTTTCCACAAATATTTACTGAAATTCAGCACTGAAACCATCTGGACCTGGAGTTTTCTTAGAGCCGAAGACCAGTTTGAAAACACATTTTGTTCTTATCCAATTCACCTGAGAGAATGCACAATAATCACTTTCTCTTGGTATCACATTTAAAACTTTTGAGCCACTGTTATTCAATCATCAGTGACGGTGACCATGAATAATAACTGATGAATTACCAAGGTCAAAAATAGACATGATGTTCATAGAAAAAGAATGTTCCATTTCCTATTTTGGTTGAAAGATGAGTTGATTAGACCGGAGAATTAGAAGCCCAGTTAGGTAATCCAAATCCAGCAAGTCAAGGATTGGGGACCAACACTTCCAGTGCTTTTCAAAGCACACTCAGTATAATTTGTCTTTTCTGTCCTTGGCACTCTGATTACTGTCCATGTTCCTAATTTCCAGCATAAAATAAAACATCACCGAGCCTGCTAATACATTGAAATCAGTTCAATGAAGTAAAAACTGCCAAGAGCAGGCAGATTTGTATTATTACAGATATATATAATTCCTGGTTTTAATCCTCCCATTCCCAAATCCAAGTTAGATTTTCAGGACTCTATTTCACTCATGCACATAGACAATGAATGCAGACGACTCCATAAAAAAGAGACATGTATAATTTTGCTGTGTCATTTTATATTTTTCCATTCTCCATTGTAAGTCTCAACAAAGAATACATTTGTTCTACCTAAAGGACTATGAAAATGTTTTAGATTGAATATATCAAAAGCCATTAAAATGTGTTCCTATCAAAGGATAGAGCATGGCCATAAAGGAATAAGGCTGAATTGTAATAAATAAACTAAAACATATTCATTTCTTCTGTTGGCTGCATACTTATTCCAGTGAGTTTACATGCTCAGTTTACATAAGGAACACTTCTCTTAGAATTGCCTTCAGAAGCTACACCCCATCCGCCTGACAGTCCTCAACGGAGTGATTTGGGTTACTGTTAACAGATGAAAGTCATTAATGGCTGTGCTGGATATTCTCCATTTGCCCCTCCAGAACCACTCTCCATGCCGCTCCACTCAGCTCTATGTCTTGGGAGGCTGTATTAAGGCTCCCCAGTTCTCTGGCTTTCTCTCAAGTTTGGCCAAAGGGAAACACCATCAGAAATTGGAAGGCAAAGAAGAGTATGAGCTCAAAGATGTGGCTGTCTTCCTCCTCCAAAGTCCCCTGCTCCAGGGAGCATAAGGGCTCTGCTATCCCTTGTTGATTTCCTATTACCCTTCTCACATCTTTTGCAAATAGACCCTTTATTAAAGACTCCTCAATCACACACACACACATACACAATGTGAGTCAGCAATATGTTTCCTGCCTAAACCCTAACTAATAAAGGAGTCAAGTCTGCTGAACAAGCTGGGTGATCAAGCTAGGTAACATGACTTTTAGTGCAAAAGATAGACTATATAATCATGAGAGTAATTTTTTGACACTGCTCATTCATTGGCTCTGAAGCACTTTCCAAAATAGAAGTTCAAAAATTGTTTAGAGCATACTCCAAACATCTAGTCTCTGAAGGTGAGTACTTTGATGGAAACTATTCATTTAGCTGTTAAATTTCTGTTTGTTTGTTGTTTTTAAACATCTCAAGACATTATCATCATATTTTGTGATATCTGTTCATTACTTCCCATTAAAAAAATAGGTACTTTGGAATTTCTGAATGCATAATCAAATTTGGGGACAATACCGGTCCAGATAGTAAAAACAGGAAATAGCTTATTACTAAAAAGAGAGAGGGAGAGAGAAAGATTGAGAAAGAGATATTTGAGAATAGATTGGACATCACAGGATACTGAGAAAGAAATAAAATTGTTTCCAACAAACATTTCATTAAGTAGACATCAGTAAAATTTTTGTGTTGTGAGGGGCAGTTTGTCTATGTAAAATCTGCATATGTTTGAGGAATCCTTGATCTCCTTAGACTCTTCAAGAATCAGTTTCCTTTTTTAAAAGACTATTAATACTTAAGACAAAAACATGAACGCTGACCTAGTGGCTATTTCTCTCTTTGGAGCCAGTTAATTTCATAAAGCTGGTATTAAGCTATTCTCTTTCTTTTCTCTGTACATAATGTACTATATTGTGCTGTTATTGTGCCTTAAAAATACATGACGAAAATTCTGAATGTTCCCAATGTTTTTAATTTAGATTTGCACAATCATAGATATTAGAGATGGAAAAACTAGGATTCTTCCTCTTCATATGAACCATAGACCTTGGTCTGGGACTTGGTTCCCTTTTTTTGATTAATAAAGCTGGTTGGGGGTGTTGGTGGTGAAGAAAGCCCTCTGGGCAATTGCTCCCATTATTTCAGGATTTCTGGACTAGCATTCTTTCTTTAATGGAGCACCATTACTCCAGTGATTTATCCTGGAGACCTAACAAATAATGTCTCTGTCTTGGTATTATCCTTTAAACTTATTGGCTGACAGATGTTATGTCTCTATTAACTGCAGTATATTTGAGCAAAGGATGTTGTCACTGCAATTAACTATAATATCAAGATTGGCCTAAGAAAGTCAGCAACATGGAACTCTCCATTCCCTTGTGTTTGGGACCATGAAGACAACCAAATTCGACCTTTTAGTTATATTTAATTCATATGATGGAATATTGGCACACATAGAATCTATGTAGATTATTTTGTTAACAATGATCTATATCTTTAGTTCCTTTAATCTGCTCATAGCTTAATGTTTCTATTTTTTTTCCACTCGAGGCAAAATCGTCTTTTAAATCCTATATTATTTTGGAGAGTCTCCTAATTTTTCTTTCTTTTCTCAAGTACAGCTCCATCTTAGATTCATATAGCTGAAAGGAACTTTATAAATCATCTAGTTGCTAACCTCATTTCAAATATGAGGAAACTAAACCCAAAAAGTGATTCGCCATTATCCTGTTCAAGCTTTTTCCCGATATTCACTAACAAGGTATAATATACTGCATTTTTAACGATAACAACATTTGAAAAGGAATATGATCTACTTTCTAGGAGTTTAAGCCAAGTTTTTTCTTAACAGTGTGAAATTCAACTAAAATGTTCTGTTTATCTCAAATCAGTTATTTCAAAACCAAACTCATAGTTAAGACTGTCTCATTCCAATGTAAACAAACTGAGAGCAGATCAAGACTAATCTGGTCCTTATCAGATGCTATGTTAGCTAGCTATATTCTCATATGTCTCTTATCCTCCTTAACAGATCCTCTTATGCCCTTATGCCTCTTATCCTCTTATGCCCTTTGTTTCTTCCTTCTCCCAAAATGCCATGGCCCATGCTTTCCATGTAACCAAGTGGACCCATTGATAAAAATATTGGCAACCCAGAATCCACAGCTCTTAATTCCAATTGACATGATATGCCAACATAAATTTTGGGAAAAATAAATTAGTATTTATTTTGCTTTAAAAATACACAGAGGGGGCTTCCCTGGTGGCGCAGTGGTTGAGAGTCCACCTGCCAATGCAGGGGACACGGGTTCGTGGCCTGGTCCGGGAAGATCCCACATGCCGCGGAGCGGCTGGGCCCGTGAGCCATGGCCGCTGAGCCTGCGCGTCCGGAGCCTGTGCTCCGCAACGGGAGAGGCCACAGCAGTGAGAGGCCCGCGTACCGCAAAAAAAAAAAAAAAATACCCAGAGGAATGAGTTAATTGTTTTTAGCAGAAAGAACCCAACACAAATTGATAAAAATGTAACAGTGCCTAAAAGTAAGCACATGATTGAACATGAGCATGGGAAGAACTCCAGTGACTCCCAACCATCCTCTTTGATTGGTCAGATCTGCCCTCTTGAGTGTCCAGCCTAAGACTAGCACTTACGACCAGTCAGTACAATAAAGCAGGTAAAACTCTTCCACTTCAACTTCACCTGTAAATTCATGAGGATAATCTATTTGCTCTCTCTGGCTAGAAAAATTGCAAAAGGGTGATTCTAATGGAATAGACATTTTAAATTATAAATGTTTCATATTTTATGTAGTTCATTTTATACATATTTTTCTGCTTCTTTGTTTAAATAAACAGCGGTCTCCAAAAGAATCTCGATTTGTCTAAAATATTAATTCGTTAAAACTAAAATATTTCTCTCCATATTATTTGTCCGACATCCCTTGGAAAGAATTTTTAACCAATAGGAAAAAATTAAAATTTATACTGAAGAACATTTTTCTAAAGTCCATTTGGCCAGGTCAGTAGGTCTGGAATTTGGCAGTGCCTGTAAATTTTATTTAATTTCACTTCACTTTGAAATTTTGCTGAGTGAATAGAACTAAGGGAATCAGAGAATGATTGATTATAGGCTTTTTAAAAATATTGCCTAAAATAGTGAGGAAAAGACAAGGAGTTGAAGACAAGAGAACAATTCAGTGGATTAAACAGAATTTTAGAAAGATAGGTACTGACTAAATGTACAAAATGAAAATGTCTTGAAAATAATTATTTTATTCTTTATGGGTATAAGTGATATTTCTTTCCTATAGAACATAGTAAATATTTAATGAGCGTTACTAAAGGGAGATCTTAGTAATAAAAGTATAAATTGGAATTAAAAGAGTGAGATGAAGAGTTTGAAGGATTTAAAAAAAGTATTCCATGCTCTGACCACAAATGGGTGCAGCTGTCTGTGTCATCTGAGGAATGAAACTATTTCCTCTCTCAATGGACATCTTCATTTCCAAGGTTGACTTCTTAGAAGAGTCATGTACCCCACAATTTTTCATAAACTGAGAACCTCTAAGAATAATGTGGCACTTTGGAAAAAGGAGATCAACCACTTGGGAATGTCAAGGGTCACAGAAACATAGACTAAAGCACAGTTCCAACATATAAAATATTATGGTAAGGAAAGCCTGACTTCAGGAGAATGATCAACTTTAATATGAATTTCCCTCTAGACATTTTGGAGCAAGTGCCTGCTACAAACCAAGGCTGGTGGGAAGAGTGGACCTGTTTCCTCCAAATAAGTGTGAGAAACCTACACTGGCAGACATCACAGTGGCGGTACAGGAACTTAAATGTTCTCTTTATTTCCCCTCAATCGCGGGCAAATCAAGTGTAAATCAGACACGAAAGTGAAGGATAAATACCCTTTCCGAGGAAAATTTCCACACAGATATTTGTGTGAGATGGGAGTCCCAAAGTAAGAATTTGCCATTGTTAGGACAACCAGGCTTAGCATAGTTTAAAAATTCATCCCAATTTAGCTTCACAGATTAGTAAATATTGGGGGTGGGGGGGCGGTTTTCTCACACCAACCAATACTCCAACTCTCTGAACACCTACTGGGTGCCTTACAGTTCAGTTCTGTCACAAACTACCCAGAGTTAGCACAGACCCCACAGATTAAGGGCTCAGTCCCACAAAACTGCCCCCACTTCAGATGTCAGTTGCAAGTCCTGGACCTCCTGTTCTTCTACTAAACAACTGGCTGTAAATCAGGGCTTCCCACAGCCTCATCCTTGGGTTTGATCATTTGCTAGAATGGCTCCCAGAACTCAGAAACAACAAAAAAAGCCAGTTTACTTACTATTACCAGTTTATTATAAAGGATATTATAAAAGACACAAATGAACAGCCAGATGAAGAGCTACATGGGGTGAGGTCTGGAAGGGTCCTGAGCATAGAAGCTTCTGTCTACGTGAAGCTGGGGTGCACCACCCTCCCCTCCCAGCTTGTGGATGTGTTCACCAAACTAGAAGCTCTCTGCTATTTAGGGGTTTTATGGAGGTTCTATTATGTAGGCATAATTGGTTCAATCACTGGGCACTGATGATTAACTCTCTGGAGGGAGAGCGGTGGGGTTGAAATTTCCAACCCTCTAACCACAGGGTTGGTTCCTCTGGCAACCAGCTCCCATCCTGAAGCTGTCTAGGGGCCCACTAAGGGTCATCTAATTAGCTTAAACTAGGTATGGTTGAAAGGGGCTTATTGTGAAAACAAAAGACACTCCTCTTACCCCTGTCACTCAGGAAATTCCAAGGGTTGTAGATGGTCTTGCCTCAGGAACCAGGGACGAAGATCAAATATATATTTCTTATTATATGACAAGATCACATTGGTTTAAAGGGGCAATAGGAGGTGAAACAGCGGAGGAAACAGGGATCCAATTATGAAAGGATCTTTTAGTATAAGTTAAATGTATCCAGTAGTCAATAGGGAGTTACTGAAATATTCAATGGGAGTGATATGGTCATACTTGCATTTTCCAGAGATCCCTCTAGGAACAGTGTGGACAGTGGATTGGAGACATGCAAGACGGACAGCCAAACCCAATGAGGACTTGAATAGAGCTATGACAATGCCATTGAAGAGGCATGGTCAGATTCGGGAGATAGTATAAAGGTAGATGTTGCAGGATTTCATAGGATACCCGATGAGAAGAGTAAAGGAGAGGAAGAAATTAAGGCTAACTCTTAGATTTCAAGCTTAGGTGATCAGTTAGGCAGTGACCCAAGTAGCCAAGGACCCAAGCAGAGAAGAAGAAGGACTAGGCTTTCAGGCAGGAGTCAATGAGAACTCTTTTGGACATGCTGAGGTCCCAGTGGGTCATTCTGGTGGAAATGACAAGGAGGAAATTAGAGAAACAGATCTGGAGCTCAGAAGAAAAGTCTTACAAGAGATAAGGATTTGCAAGTTATGTGCCTGTGGTTAGCCATGGAAATAATGAGTACTTCTAAGAGAGGCTGAGGTGAAAAGATGTCAGGCAGCATCCTTGGGGCAAGCATGCATAGAGACCCAACTCTTCACCCATAATGAGGGAGCCTAATTGGAGGGAGAAAAGGGTACATGCCTGGGGTCAGTCCCCACTCTTGATAAAGCTCTGAGGTTAGGAGAGCAGGAGCCTGGATCTGCCTTAAGGAGCTTTTCAGCAACACAGCTCTTAGGAAGTAGGTGCACTTAAAGGAGTGGCTTCTAAGGGAGCCTGTGTAAGGGCCACCACCAATATAGAGTTGAAAGTGCTCCATGTGGAACCAGAATTGAAGGCTAAAAAATAATGGGTGAGATTATAGTGTGTGGTGATATGTGCAAGCTTTTGAATACAGTCAATCCTCATTATTCCAAATTCTTTATTTGCAGATTCACCTACTAAAATTTATAACCCCAAAGTCAATACTCACAACATGTTTGTGGTCATTTGTGGACATGCATGGAGTGTCAAAAACTTGAGTCCTCGATGTACACAATCCCAGGTGAGGTCGAACAAGCCGATGCTCTGCCTTCTTGTTTCCGCTCTCATGCTATAAACAAATGTCCTTTTCAAGGTAGTTGTTGTCATATTTTTTACATTTTTGTGCTTCTAGTTGGTAATTTAGCTGTTTAAAATGGTCCCCAGCACAGTGTTGAAGTGTTGTCTAGTGTTCTAAACACAAGACTGTGATGTGCCTTACAGAGAAAATATAGGTGTTAGATAAGCTTCGCTCAGGCATGAGCTATATAGTGCTGTTGGCCATGAGTTCAATGTTAATGAATCAACAATATATATTAGATAAGGTGTCTTTAAACAGAAACACACACAAAACAACGTAATGCATTGACTGATAGATGAAAATGTGACCAGAGGCTCACAGGAACCCAACCCTATATTTCCCCTAGGAATAGGCGTTTGCTATTCATTAATTCAGTGTTCACAGTGACTTTATAGGACATAATTACTGCAAATTACAAGGACTGACTATATCTGCAGAAGACTAGAATGAGCCAAGAGCCACATCGGTCTTAAATGAAGCTCCTGATTTATTCAAAATTGTTCATTATACATTCACCTAAGGTTCAGGGAAAGGTATTGTTTTTGAGTGTTTACTTGGGTTCCTGAAGCTGGGGCAGGGTCGGTGGGGGAGATATTCTCTTTGAACCACCCAATCATTGACTGCAGTCACGTGAACTGAAGAAGTAAATCATATCATGGAGTCCAGGGTCCCATCCTGCCATGTGCTTGCTCTGTGACCTTGGACAAGCATTTGCCATCTCTGAGTCCTCATGCCTCGCCCATGAAACCAGGCAATGACACCACATGACCCCTCAGATTCCTGTCAGCTCTGGCCGTCCATGATTCTGCAGCCAGTCCCAAAGCAAGAGACACTGCCATCAATTGTGATATTAGGATGACATAAGGATTTACTGGAGTGCATTTCCTGTATTTTCCAGTGCAACCTGAGGACAGATTCATTAGATTATTGATTTAAAGATTCTGCAGTTCTTGTCTAATTTTAACTTTTATGACAGGAATAAACCCAAAGGAAAACTGTAAAACTGTAAGAGTAAAATACCCTCTATTATTTCAAACTTAATGGTATTAAAAAATAGAAAGAAACAGCACAAAGAGAAGAGTGTCTAATTTTAATTATTTAAAGCAAATGGCTTGAATGTTCAAGGCTGGACCCAAATGTTGTGCATGCCAGGCCTCCCTGAGCACCCCGCTCTGTATTTTAGGTCTCTCCAGAGGACCCCAGCATATCTTACCAGCAATTGCATGCTCCATTAAGCACTTGGCAAAGGACTGGATGGACATGTGTGACCCAGACGTTTCCATGGAAGCTTAGGCCTTCCAGATGGAGTCCTCATCTTAAGAATGTATGCAGGGTCAAGATGTAATCCATTGTTCCAAAGAATACAATGATGCACAAAATAAATGCTCTAGTTTATTTTTCCTCTTCTTTAACTGTAGAGGATACATCAATAAACAGACTCCTTTATTTAACAAAAGGTATCTCTCTTCCAAATTGTCGGAGGGTAACCCTAGGGAGTAGTGGAAAAAGTTGAAAAGATTAAACACACACACACACACACACACAGACACACACGAAAATCACCTTGCCTTATCATTTTCTTTAGCCATATGAAAAAATCACCATGCTATCTTCAGGCTCAGATCTAACATCTGAGGGGATCCAGCCACCTTCTCTCCCTCCATCTCCGTCCCACACTTGGAGGGGCTCTGGTATGCATGCATGCACTCACTAGCATGCAGTGACAGCCTGGTCATCTTTCTAAAAGATGGAAGAAGCCCTTGTAGGTACTGGCAGTGGCTCAGGGCCACTGGGCTGGAGAATTCTGAGGTGCTGGGTACTCGGGTTGTCCAGAAGGTGAGCATCTCCCTTTAGTTCCTGGTTGTCCAGAAGGTGAGCATCTCCCTTTAGCTCCTCAGGTTCCTCACCCTGTGGGGGAGGGACATAACCGAACTGGCATGTGTACACCTCTCTCAAGATGCAATTTTATTCTTTCTCCACATACGATAATGCACGGTCTTTCCATGGTTTTCCTAAGCACCCCTCCAACTCTAAACATCTCAGCACGTTGAAAGCTGTTCCTCTTGCAGGATTTAAAGCATAATAGTATATGGCAGTGTGTGTAATACACCTGTAAATTCATGAGAATGCTGGCCTTCTGGGGATAAGAGTAAACAGTCGCTTCTACATAGAAGCAGCTCAAGACATAAAATGAATAAAACCAGTGTTTCAGTGAGAAACCACTGTACATTCCTATGCACTTTTATGAAATACAGAAATGCAGCAACACTGCTCTCCCTCCACTTGATCAACCCCCTCGAAGAGCCATGAAAGCTCCATGGCTGTAGGACCCTGTCTGTCTTTGGCACCTGGCCCAGTGCCTGACATCTACTGAATGGTCAATAAATGTTTGTTGAATAAATAAATTTAATTCACTCTTTTAATCTGCAGAATGTCAGTGTCTCTGCTCTAAACAATTGGTTTACCCAAATGTCTCACAGCTTCGGTTGGGAAACAACCAGGATCCACAGTCTCTCAAGTTAGTTTACTTTGCTCTCGTCGTCTTTTCCTCCCTAAATGTCATTGCACTCTGAAGTCTACACATCGAGCCAGCAGCTGCCCAAACGGAGACAAGAACGCCATGGAAACTGTTAAGAGCTCAGGAAAGGCAGTACCACTTACCCTGTTCAACTGTTTCTTTACAAAAAAAAAAGTGTGGGGAGCACTTCCCTGGTGGTCCAGTGGTGAAGACTCTGTGTTTCCACTGCATGGGGTGCAGGTTCCATTGCTGGTGGGGGAACTAAGATCCCGCAAGCCGCATGGCACGGCCAATAAGTAAAATAAAATAAATTGCAATAAACTCAAAAAAGTGGGAGTGGGGGAGCAAAACTATCCACTACAGGCAGCTAGGCCAGCAGACCACCCTCCACCTCAGGAGGGTCCCTAGAGACGCATACCCTACGACAGACGTCAGAGAGAGAAATCAGTAAGGGGCTGGGGGGGAGGGGAGGAAATCAGCTTTAAAAAAAAAAAAAAAAGCCCCCGCACGGCTTGCGGGATCTTAATTCCCCTACCAGGGATCAAACCCAGGCCCTCAGCAGGGAAAGCGTGGAGCCTGACCACTGGAGAACCAGGGAATTCCACCAGCTGAGAAAAGGCAGGATCTTTTTGGTTGCTTTTCCCAAGAAAAGGGGTATTTAAAGCATTTAGACATCTTAAAGTTGATGTTTGTAGCCCCGTAACTAAAGTAAATATCCAAAATAAAAATACTTTTAGAATTACACACTTAGTCAAAAGACCTGCAATAATGTTGTCATCACGTGATGCAGGTGAAAAGAAGTAAAGTAGAAAACCACATGCCGTGCACTCGGGGCTGTGGTGAGCCAGATGCACTAGTGCATCCTGGACCAGTGTCAGGAAACAGCAGCTGCCCAGGTGGCCCCTGCTGCACTGCCCCACCACGCTGGGGCCCCTCACGCTCCCCACAAGCCAACCTCTAAAGGGTAACAGCAGGTCAGTGCCCCTGATATATAGGTCGTTCAAGTGCTGTAATGTCATTGCTAAATATGATCCTCACTTTTTATACATATTCGTGTGTGTGAGAAGATACACCAAAATGCTTAGCAGTGATTATATTGAGACGTGGAATGTGAGTGACTTTTATTTTCTTCATGTTTTTTGAGTTTTCACAGCTTTCTACACCAAGCATATATTACATTTATGGCCAGAGAAAAGAAGAATAAGAATACTATTTATAGAGAGAAACTCTTAAAGGAAAATTAAATCATCCCACTATTGACTCATCCCTAATTCAGTGCTGGTAGCAGTTTGCTAAATCTGATATTGTCTATATCCAAGAAATGTGTCTTGGATGCCTACTGTGAGCCTAGCACATGGGGTACCAAATAATATGAAGCATGACCTCTGTCAAGGAGTGGAGTTAGGTGTACACACCACACACACACACACACTCCACATACCCTCCCAGTCTTTGCTCAAATACCCTTGCCCCAAGAAGGCCCACCTGACCATCCTGTGTAATACTGCAGCCCACCTCCACCCCGCACACTGGATTCTCTTTACCAGCTCCAACCTTTCTTTTTCCAACTCTTTAGCACCTCCTTCAAGAAGAGCGGGACAGGCAGCTCCTCACAGGGCCACTAAAGCTGAGGCTGTCAGAGGGGGAGCCAGGAACAGGGGCCCAGACATCTCCAAGTGCTGTGGAGATGTAAGGCAAAGGGATGCAGAAGAAAGGGAGGACCAGGCTGGAAAGAATAAGTTGACCTAATCCTCAAGCACCTGTCCTTGAGAGGAAAGGAAGGACTGCAAAGAGCAAGCTGACTGCTTTTAATTGCAGGGCACTTCAGTCATCAGAGTAAACAGTTCACTTGTCATCACAATTTCAGGTACAGGGAAATTTAATTCCTTTATTCCAATGGCTACAAGCTAAGGTTCTCTGATCAGAAATAGACTTGAATCCAGGCTCCCCATGTGTTACCTCAGTGACCCTGGGCAATTTGCTCAACACCTCTGAGCCTCAGTTTCCCCATCTATAGAGTGGGGAGAAGAGTAGAGCCCAGGATAAGGCATGGAATGAGAGCAGGAATGCAGAGCGCTTTGCTCAGCGCCTGGAAGGGAGTGAGAGCTGGGCTGGGTGATGGTGGAGAAGGGGGCACAGATATGGCCTCTTTCAAGGGCAGCCGTGCTCACCAAGGCATCTCCCTCCCTCCCACGTCTCCAAACACACCTGCCTTTTATCAGGTCCTCTGTGTGCAGAGCCGTAACTGCACAGCGGGCAGAGACATCCCCAAAAGCTGCTGCTGTGTAAGACATGCATCTTTCCCAACCACCCCCCACAGCCCTCCTGGGAGCACCTGCCTTTGTCGGGCTGGGCCCTGTACTATCACTGTGTGTGTTGGCCAAATGCGAGCAAAACAAGCGATGACACTTGAGTGGCCACGTGTGTCCAGTGAGTGGAGATGTTCTCAGTGTCTGGGAACACGGAGAAATCCAACTGCAAACAGCCCTGCTTTCCTCCCAACACCATATTTGCAGAATACTCCCGGAACAGCTCAACTCGTAGAAAGAAGACCCAAAGTGACAAAGCTCCCCGAAAACCATCAGGAGACCCTCAGAACAGTCACTTTTCTCAGAAAGGGGAAAAGAAGCCTGCTTAATCATGCCCAGGGGTGAGGGGTGCTTCTGGGGTCGAGGGAGTGTCAAGAACTCTCATGAAACAGTTTTGAGAATGTCACATGGAAGAATGGTAGCCTTTTCAAGACATCCATCTGACCCTAGCATCCAAGCCTTGGTGTTTTCCTAAACAAGGCCCCTCTCTTCTTGGTAGTCCTCAGAGAAATGAGAAAAACATATGCTCCACAGATTTCTTGAGTTCCCTGTGTGGGACAACAAAGGTTAACTGTCTTCTTTGTCCCAAAGGAGAACAGTTGTTTGTGGTGTCAGACCACACGCATTAGGGTCTTCCCTGCCTTCCTGTGCTTGGCTCTAGCACTGTCAGCTTGTAAAACATTTCTGTCCCACAGTGTCACAGTCAATCACTAGAAATTCAATTTTACTTTCACACTTGTCCAGCCCCTCAGATGACACATTACTTAGTCATAACAGCAAACACATCCATCGTGTCTATTTTCTCTCCAATCCAAGCAGAAACTCAGATAATATTACGAGTCTAAAACTAGAAGAAACCATTCTAATTTTCTGGCCCTAGAACTGAATACATTTTTAACCCAATTTTGAACCAAGTCTCTATTTTATTTTTTAGGTCTCTTGAAACTATCTAAAGCAGAACTAAATCTGGGCTTCTAATAATTCATCTGGAACTAAACTAGAATGAAAAACTGTTCCTTGAACCAAATGTGCCCAAAACCAACTCTTGGTGCCATTTGAGTAAAACAGGTGTTGCATTCTTCTGTTGGAGTGAGGTGGGGCACGGAGACCTGAATACAACGTGATGTTAGCAAAGTGAAAAGTGCGAACAGTGGTGGAAGATGCAACTTGAAGCCACTGGCCAAGGTCAAGTCAGTGGCCTGAAATAAATGAGACCACAGGTCCACAATAGGAATCTGCCCCAGTTAGGTAACGTCAGAAGGAGGTCTTAAGTCAGCACTAGGGAAGCCTATCAGATCCCAGACATAGGTAAGAATAAGGACCAATACAAGTGATGGGCTGGGTAGGCCAGATCATGCAGAAGGCCAGCTGGGGCAGAGTTCAAGTATCTGGGTCAGGAACCTGAGATTAGCAGGAAGTGGAGGATGGAAGCATCTAAGAAATGTAAGAAGGCAGATAAAAAGGATCAATGCCCCAAAAGACACTGATAATAGTGGAAAGTTCCCTGGTTTACTGAAAAGATGAAAGCTGACCAGCCTAGCCAGGCTGGCATAAGCTGAGATGGTCAGGAGGTGACCATGGTTTCCTGACAGCTATCTAGCCTGACCTGCACACTGGGTTTCAAGAGCCCACATGCTACACATAACACATGTGCTTGAAGCATGCTTTTTGAATGAATGAATGAATGAATGAATGAATGGGTTCCTGCAGATCTGAGGTATGAGTTTGCTATCTTTTCTTATATGTACAATGTGTAGCCCACTTAGACAAGAATAAGTCTTGTGAAGATAACAGTTTTTCTCATTCTAGACAGTGGAATCTTAAATCTGATAATCAGGTAAACACCACCTGGTATGTATCTTTAACACTATCTAGAGACTTTTTTTTTAATTCTAAACTTTAAAGTGACCAAAAGATGGTTAAGGACAATATGCAAGCTACTATTTTTTTAAATTTTTATTGGAGTCTAGTTGATTTACAATGTTATGTTAGTTTCAGGAGTGAATCAGTTATACATATATCAATACATATATCCATTTTTTTCAGATTATTTTCCACATAGGTCACCACAGAATATTGAGTAGAGTTCCCTGTGATACACAGTAGGTCCTTATTAGTTATCTATCTTATATATAGTAGTATGTATATGTCAATCCCAATCTCCCAATTTATCACTTCCTCCCCACATTTCCCCTTTGGTATTCATAAGTTTGATTTTGAGATCTGTGAGTCTGTTTCTGTTTTATAAATAAGTTCATTGTATCATTTTTAATTAGATTCCACATATAAGGGATATCATATGATATTCGGATACCAACATCCAGCTCATCCTTGCTACAGAGCATCGAAAAGAGCAGCTGTGGTATCATCGGGATCCTTTTCTGGATGTCCCAAGTATTCTTGTCCCCGAAGCCTTGTTTGTCCTGCACAATGATTCTTCTGGAAGCACATTTCAGATGTGTACCAGCTCAGAAATGAGTCAATGTTCTCCCACCATCAGTTAATAAAAATCCTTCTTCTGGCATCTCTGTGGGTCTCACTCTCCACTCCCCCACCCCACGTAGCTTTCACGCCAGCTGTGTGGACTGTCATGGCTTTCCCCAGTGTCTTGAATTTTTCCACCTTCATCCTTTGCTCATGCACTTCCTCAGTCTGGGGTGTCCTTTTCCCACTTCGATTCCCTGGGTTGAAATCCATCTATGCCAGATCTCAGGTTCCTCCCTGGGCTACCGCTACTTCCAACCAGCTAGATCCCGTGATCAGAAGTGCTACTCCAGCAAATTTTCTGCACACCTGACCTTTGGGTCAGATGATCATACTCAATCCAATGCCATTTAGTTTGGGAGACATTTGGCACTTGTGTAACACACTCAGGAAGAGGCACTGATCATATGAGCAAACTGCCAAGATGAGAGAAAAAGAGAGAACACACTTCTCCAATGATCCAGAAGTGGTGACTTAGGGACAGGTGACTAGGTGACTTAGGACATCACTTAGGGACAGCTCTGCACCAAAACTTTAAAACTCTTCTGCTGGATGGAGGAAGGATGTGACCACAGAGGGAAAGCACAGGGAGTTTCTAGCAGTGAGGAAACTGTTCTGTAACCTGACAGTGGGGGTGTTAACACAAAAACCTCTAAACGTGGCAAATTCGTGGAACACAACACCAGGAGAAAGAAGTCAACTTTCCTATATGACCTTTTTTAAAATGTTAAGTGTTCCACCAGAGAAATGAACTATGCATTAATAATCAGTCATTACTTCTTCTGAAAATAGCTGTCAAGCAGGGTGGAATTAATGACTTTTGACATGAGTCCAGCTCCAAGGTGATAAACAGCATTTGCTTTGTGTTTGGGAATGAGGGGAGGCAGTTGAGGAAAGAGAATGTTTTGTGCCAAACAATACCGTACAGTTTGAAAACTTTGGCCTTGGTCTATGTAGCACCAGACTTAATTTGCATTTTCCTTTCCCACATACCTTAAAAGACTTTAACACAAACATCACATACCGATTGTATGTGAAGAAAAGAAGCTTTTCTTCACCTGACCTAGACTTTTATTTTCACTCATTATTTCTTATCTAATTAGTTTAGTTATTTCAACTAACCCTTGCTTCAGGGGATGCAGGCAATTTGTTTCGGAGCCACAAAACTATGCGTGTTTTTATTGTTACTAGAGTTTTCCAAAGTCTGCCCTAATTTCATCATCTGTGACATACTTTATCAGGTTAATGATTCATTTCTTTGTTAGTAGCAATTTGATGACTACACTAAAATCTAGACATGTGAGTTGTAAATTGTCTAATTTGCTATCTCTTCCATTGTTTCTTCACATTAATCTAATTTCCATCCTCATCTCATTCTGTAAAAATCCTAATTAAAATCCACCAGGGCTTAGTTAAAAGTCAGGCTCAAGTGAAAAAGGATTTAAATGAGCTCTTAACGGAACCCAGAGACCTGCCAGATTTAAAAACTGCCTAATGCCTAGCCAGGTTATAAAAGACTTTCAACAGTGAAAAAGGTTCAGCCCAGATCCTCAGCAGATCTTACTGAGGGCGATGTTTTGGGGTTTCAGGTTTGGGTGTTATTTCCACAGAGAATGCAAAGACAAACAAAATGTAAAAATTCTCTGCTTGTTAAAATTTTTAAAGTTTAAAACTTATTAAAGTTTTAAAAAGCACTTGTACTCAGCCAGATTATCTACACCATATATGTTTTATGGTATGTCTCTAAACTAAACAATCAATACACCAAAACAGGGAAACGCAGTTGTTTCTAATCACATACCTCTAAATTTTCACAGCTTTAAAAATACTTAACCTTATTCTCCAATTTGGGCGTGTTACTTTTCTCTCTCTGGGAAAGATTTTAATGGTAGGGTAACAGAACCCTTTTCCCCATGACAGATTCTTCTACTAATTTCTCACCGAAAATTTCTAGCCCGAGAGTCCGAGGAAACTCCTGCCCAGAAAGGAATAAAGCTCTGGAAACTTGAAAACTCATAGTTTCGCTGTGTAACATACAAATAATCATCACGTACAAATAAGGGAGAACTTTATTCAGTCAAGAAATTGCAGTAGTACAAAGTGTAATAATAAATCATAACTGCAAAATAGAGGTCCCATTTTGAGGCTTTTTTGCCCCTCCCTTTTTTTGGTATATTGATTTTTTTATATTGATTTTTTTAGTTTTAGCCCAGCCACTAAGTTAAGTTTTCCCTAGGTCAAATTGCAATTTTAACTGAGGCAGAGAAATGAGGTAACAGTTTTGTCGTCAACACTGGATAGCTAGCCTATCACTCTGTAAGAGTATCTGGGGCTCTGAAGTCGTCAGTTCAGTAAAACTAGCCATGAAACATTGTTCTATGTCCAGTTCCTAGAAAGCCATCAGGATGGGTCTGAAGGTCAGAAGGCAGTGGAACTAAGAGATACTGCCTCTCTCTGCGTCCCCTCGCCAGCCCCTGAACGTGACTCTGCCATTGGGGGCTGCCAAATGATTTTTGCTGGCAAACGCTATCTTCTTAGCCTGACAACAATGAGCTCATTATTACTGACCCTCACAAGAAGGGGAAAGCCCACTGCAAACTGTTGTTTCCGACAGTGGCCATGGATTTGTGTAGAGCCCCCCACATTCTCCTGGGCTCACTTGTGACCACTGGTGGAGAAAGGGCCAAAGAATAGCCCTGTACAGGGATCAGACCCAGAGTCCCATTAGCACATGCTGTCACTAGCCCCTCTGAGAGCTGAATATAAGACCACAGTAATGAGAACAGGTGTTCAAGAGAAACAAAGAATTGGGTAGATGAACACCAATGAATAGGCATTTAATATGAAGAATAATAAAGTATGCCTCTGGAGAAAAACATGAAAATGAAATAAATATATTGTAAAATATTATAAAAACATATACTAGGTCTGTGAATGGTATGGTGTTTATTTTCAAAAATAAGTCAAGAATTAAAATACTATCTAGCAATTTCAAGTAAAACACACACAGACACACATACATACACACTCCCAAAGTGCCTTTGCCTCAGCTAACAGCAGATAGGAGACCTTTCCAATTACTTAACTAATGAGCAGCCTAAACCTTAACTTTTTAAACTAAACTATTAGAGGGGTGTGTGTGTGTGTGTGTGTGTGTGTGCTCTAATGTTTGTATTTTTCTTTTTCTTTTTTTTAGTAATTTAGTTACACCATTTGTTATTCACACCTGGTGTCTTTTTCCTTTCTTTTACTATTTATTTATTTGTTTATTTATTTATTTTCTTTATTTTTTTGGCTGCGTAGGGTCTTAGTTGCAGCATGCAGGATCTTCGTTGAGGCATGCGGGATCTTCCATTGCGGCATGTGGGCTCTTTGTTGCAGCGCGTGGGTTTCTCTCTAGTTTGGGCGTGCGGGTTTTTCTTTCTCTAGTTGAGGTGTGCAAGCTCAGTAGTTGCGGCATGCGGGCTTAGTTGCCCTGCAGCATGTGGGATCTTAGTTCCCCGACCAGGGATTGAACCCATGTCCCGTGCATTGGGAGGTGGATTCTTTACCACTGGACCACCAGGGAAGTCCCTAATGTTTATATTTCAAACAAAAGTCTTTGGTCACTGATCTTCTATTGGAATTGCCTCAGTTCTCCACCTCGTTATCTCAGCACAGTGTTGGTGGGAGGGAACTTGGAGGTTACCCACTTAATTCCCTTCAGTTTGGAAAGAAAAGACCTGGATGGCCATGCGCTTTGATCAGAGAGAACTAGGAGGTGAGCACAGCATCTGAAATCCAGGCTAACACTCACTGCACTACTCCAGGACAACGGTGCCAATTCACAGCTTAATTATCTAACAAAAGAGAGTGAACAGGAGAGAGAGAAAGTGCCCATCCTTGTGACTTGACTGCCTGGGAACATCACCTTACCCTCTCACAGTTTGGGGGTCTAAGATCCCAGATAGTTCCATCTTGTCCCTACAGCCTCAAGTAAAGGATGTGAGGCAGTTTATTGGAGTAATATGAGCAGTCTCAAAAGAGACACTGGAAGCATTTACTTTATAAATCATGTCTTGTTAACATTTGAATAATGGCTAGGGATCCATGATCCTTCCACCCAGACACCTCAATCAATGTTTCTGAGAACAATGCATGTTCAGAGAGGAAGACCAGGCCAAGGCACTCATTACCCAGAGGGCTTTGCCCCAAACCTCATGATAGTTTTTCTATTCGTGTCAAGGCTGATCCCTAGCCCACAACGAAGGCTCATCTTCATCTTACAACTCAAATAACAAGCAAATCTTAGTCGAAGGAAATGTGCAAGGGAAATGAAGAGAAAGCAAAAGTTTCCTTACTGGGCCTAGAGCTGGTCTGACTTCCCACCACAAGCCTCTTTAGGGCAGGCCAGGCTTCCTAGGAAGGGAAAGTCCAAAATGAGGCCACTGGAAGTCCAAACCTTGAACTCATTGTCTAATTACACAAAAGCTCCATATTCTTGTCCTGTGGACCAAGAAATAGCCTTGACCTAGATCTATTTTGATCAGAACTCCTTTCCTTGGTTGGGTGCAGGAGAAGGAAAGTAAACACAAAACCTAGTACTCCCACCAAAATCAAATCCCTCGTTTAACTGTGTGCAGTGTAGACACATCCCAACTGAGACCAGACCTAAATAGAAGCCTGCATACCAGACACCCAGCATCACCTCTTCCCTGATTTGGGTCATTAGAAATAATCTCTCTACCACCATCAAATATCCGCTTGCCTGTGCTCAGGTAGAGGTGATGAAGAGCATCCATCATCTCTCCAAACATGTAATAAAATCCTATACCTGGCCTGGGACTTTTAAACTTTGCTCTAGTTCCCTGAGTCCCGGCATATCCATTTGGAAGTGGAAAAGAAAAATTGTCTAAGCCACTGAGGACAAAAACAAGCCCCCAAGCTCTTATTCATTCTCTTGGACTGTGATCCTTTACTTACTTTCAAGCATCTTTTGTTAACTTTAGTGCATCTTGGCCTGCCTCTCTCCCAGTCGGGTTCAAGTTGTCCTGATACCATGATGGACTAAACACTGAGCAATAACCCACAGGGTCAAAGCACATCACCGTCCAGAAAAGGACATGTGGCAAGATTCTGTCCTCCCATCTCCCATAAGCCCATTCTTACTTTCTGAAAGCTTTTTCCATTCATGCTCAGATCCAATTGGTGGCAATTTTTTGAGTAAAACCTGGACAGCACCTCGTTAGGTCAGGTGTCTTTTTGCTTGTCAGGAAGGAAAACCAACATGTAAATAGCCTCTTGTTGCCCATTTTCTGTATGGAAAGTGATTTCTGCCTTGAAAAGTTGTAACACTCTAGAGTAAAAGCCCATATGGTCTAGGCTCTGAGTGTATGGGGGTCTTGTTGGGCCTGTGGCTCACCAACAGTTGTTTCCATCTGAGAGAACGGAGGACTTCAATGAAATGTGTTGTTACAAGTTGACCAGATTTTGCCTCTTGCAGACTGAGACAATTTTAGCTACTTAGGTTTCCCATCAATGGTAGATAGTCATTGAGTTGAGTGTGGGATCATATCATATAAAATAGTCTAAATAATTTTTGGAAGAGATGAATCCAGCCTCTTGACATAAGGGAATGTCTCTCCCTCTTTAACACATTGGCTGTGTTATCCCAACTATTATGTCTCAGAAGAGTTATGGTTTAACAAACATTTTTAGTCCTTGAGATACAGGTACATGAAAATCAACAAGATGTCATCCTTCCTGAGAACTAAGACAGCTCTCTTCACCCTGTTGGTAGGCTATTTTAACCCTCTTCAACTCTGAGGGAAGTTTCTCCCCGGCTGCCCTTTTCTGAGTGGTAGAGCTGAGAACAGGACCCCAATTTCCTGGCTCTCGTAGTTTTATCCACAGTTCCTCCTGGTTTTAGAATTACATATACACTTTTGGTGTGCCTCCTTGGCTCCAGCTATGTTATTAAACTATTATTACCTAACAATACTCACATTAATCACCATGACAGATGGAAACCAGCCCTGGTCATGTTCTCTGAACTCAACGTCAAACAGTCCCAATGCTAATGGAGATGACGCCAGCCATGAATTAGCTCTAAAAGCTTCTGTTTATCCCCTCACCCCCTTTCCTATTACTCTTCACTGCAATGCCTTTTTCTTGTCACAAGACTACATTCTTCTATATGGAACAACTCCTTACGGAATTCTGGGAAATGGTTTTCTGTTGACAGACACCATATAATGATGATAAACGATGGATAAGTCAGCAGTCTTAAAACTGTTATTCCCCCAGCAGCACGCTTCCAAATACATGGAGTATTTCTCCAGGCTTAAGCAGCAGAAAGCTGCAAACCTGGAAAAATTCACTATTCAACCTCCTTTCACAGGCTGAGGAAAAGAAGTGATACTAAACAGAAAATGTAAATCACCTGTGAGGTAATATGCCCCAAATGATGCCTTGAAAGTGTTGAGGGTACATAAACAGTTTCTTTACAAAAGAGCTTTGTTCTGACTTAACTATAAATGAGGGTGTGGGTTCTCCTTGTTTTCCCTGAATAAATTACACCCTGAAGTAAGAGTTCCATATAACGCGGAATGTCTCTCTCCCAAAAGACGCATAGTTTTTTGTTTGTTTGTTTGTTTGTTTTGCGGTACGCGGGCCTCTCACTGCTGCGGCCTCTCCCGCCGCGGAGCACAGGCCCCGGACGCGCAGGCTCCGCGGCCATGGCTCACGGGCCCAGCCGCTCCGCGGCATGTGGGACCCTCCCGGACCGGGGCACGAACCCGTGTCCCCTGCATCGGCAGGCGGACTCCCAACCACTGCGCCACCGGGGAAGCCCAACACATAGTTTTTTTAAGCTCAGTCATGCATTTGGGCTCTTTTAATTGAAGTCCATTTGATATCCTCTTTTTTTAGAAAAAATTATTTATTTATTTTTGGCTGTGTTGGGTCTTCGTTGCTGCGTGCAGGCTTTCTGTAATTGCAGGGAGCCGGGGCTACTCTTCGTTTGGGTACGTGGGCTTCTCATTGTGGTGGCTTCTTTTGCTGCGGAGCATGGGCTC
This sequence comes from Delphinapterus leucas, assembly GCF_059928025.1. Lineage (NCBI taxonomy): Eukaryota > Metazoa > Chordata > Mammalia > Artiodactyla > Monodontidae > Delphinapterus > Delphinapterus leucas. The sequence goes on from NC_143133.1 coordinate 104,417,954, forward strand.
TAGGTGCACGGGCTTCACTAGTTGTGGCACGGGGGCTCAGTAGTTGTGGCACATGGGCTTAGTTGCTCTGTGGTATGTGAGATCTTCCTGGACCAGGAATCGAACCAGTGTCCCCTGCATTGGCTGGTGGATTCTTAACCACTGCACCACCAGGGAAGCCCTGATATCCTATCTCTTAAGAAGCTGTTAGATATATAACTCCATACAACCAACTATTAGGTCATTAACAGAAGGAAAACATATAAGAAAAAGGCCAGTCCTGAAAAGCATAGGGCAGCTAATAAAACTTTCTCTGCTGCTCCCACAACAGATGCTAAAAACTGAATTTCAAAAGGTGGGTTTGCGTGGGTTTGTTGGACGATATTGTTCTACTCCACTGATCCCATTAAGAGATAAAAAGAGAAAGTATCATAAAGAAAAACACTCCAAATATTGCTAGTGCTCTTGCTATTAACATCGCTACTGATATCTTGCTATTGACTCGATCATTAAGTACCAAAGGCAGAATAGAACTGCGCTGTCCAATAGGGCCACCACTAGCCACAGGATGATTTTAAATTTAAATTAATTAAAACTAAGCAACTTAAAATTCAGTTTCTCAGTTACAGAAGGCACATTTCAAGTGTGTAATAGGCACATGTGACTTCGTGGCTGCCACACTGGATAGTGCAAATCATGGAATATTTTCATCATTGCAGAAAGTCCAGTTGGACAGCAATGGAGCAGAGTATTCACTCATTTATCGCTGAGTAAATTATTTGCTGAATACGGGAATGACCAAAACAAAGTTTGTGCTCTCAAGGAAATAACATTCTGCAAGGAGGAGACAGACAATGAACAATCAAATAAGCGAGTGAGACTGTTTTATCTAGCATTAGTTGCTGTGAGAAAACGAAACCAAGTGATAAGGTAGATAACGACTGGGTTGGGGGGTGAGGCAGGGATGGGGTTGGGGGCTAGTTTGAAGCTGGTGGTCATTGAAGCCCTCTCTGAGGGGATGATATCTAAGCAGAGCCTCAAATGACAAGAAAGAGGCAATCACAGAAATCTGGGGACAGCAATCCAGTCAGAGGCAAGAGGAAAAGCTCAGGCCCTAAGGTAGGAACCACTAAAAGCATCTGTAGGGTAGGGGGAAGGCAGCTTGGCCAGCATGTAGAGACAGGAGTGGTGGGCAATGATGTCAGATCTGTCAGCACAGGCCAGATCCACTAGGGCCCTGTCAGTCACCAGGGAGAGTTCAGATATTATTCTTCAAGGGACCAAACATAACACTTCTTTAAAGCTCTCAATCTGGAGAAAAAAAAATACACTGAGAAATAGCTCATTCTGTTGTTCCCTCTCCAAAACCAGTTGCCATCAGGAGCATGGCCCAGATTTGCAGGCAGCTGCTGCTAAGAATAACCAAACTTTACTGCCTTTGGTCTGAAAATCATGCAGAATTTTATGAACATCTCATGACTCCCTCCAATACTTCTTAGGAACTATTAAGTATTGTTCACAAAGGGATGAGTAATGAAAAAAATACATCCATTCATACATACAGACATACAAATTAAAACTCACTTAATCAAAGACAGTGAGTGGGTTAGAAGTAAACTCGGCTCAGTGCTTGAGATTGGAACAGATAAGTAGGAGAATCACCCTGCCCATTTACAAGAGAAAATATGCTCATTTGTTTGGATTAGCAGTAGACTAAAAGGACACTTGTATATTCTAGCAATAGGAAAAAAAAAAAAAAAAAACAACCTTTTCAATCCATCTTTTACAGCTGAGGAAAACTAATACCCGGAAAAGGCAAGTTCACTTCCAGGGCCACATGGCAAATGATTTTCTACTGTTATCGAAACAAATTAAACATCTTTAAAATAAGGAAAAATTGGCTTTATTCATGGACTGAGAGAAAACACTTACACATTGGAGATCAAATCAGTTGTTCAAAAACCCCATGAAAAAGCATGCAGTCCACCTCCCCTTCTTCCGGAATCTGTTGGCACCGTCATGCTCTTGGGGACACAGAGGTTGCCCGCAAGGTGCCCCAAGCGATCAGGGAGAGGTGAGAGGGCTAAAGCAGAAGCCAAGGAGACCCCTTGATTTCACACGACATCTCAAGGGAAAGAGGTTCACTCTTGACAGACAGAAGGTGGACACAAGCGAAGGTGACCCCTGTAAAATCTTCTTCCTAAGATTTAAGACAGGCCCGGGGCACAGCTAACCATAGCTTCCGCCAAGACTGGGAGAAAAAACCAAAACATACAAAACTGAGTTTTTACCTTATTTCTCTTTTGTCCTTCTCTCATGACTCAGTGTCTCACACAATCAGCCCTGGTGCCTTCTTCATTTTTCTTTTCAACAAAGGGTCTCTTTAGTAACGTTACTGTCCAATTTTTTGCACACTTATTATACCAGCTCTTTCTTTTTCAAACCTTTTATATAGAACTCGCAAGTTTGAAATTACAGACGCCTAAAGTAAATAAATACT